>NW_028297441.1:1381757-1431971 GCF_049724085.1 Artemia sp. Qi Xiang Cuo
TGCTAATAAAATTGGATTCTCCATGTTTAAGTTAGGTTAGGTTAGGTTAACTTATCATGAGCGCTCATGATAAGCTAAGCTAACCTAACTTAAACATGGCAAAAAGATTATATTAGGTTAGGCTAGATTAAGTTAGGTTAGGTTAGGTTAGGTTAAGTTAGGTTAATTTAGGTTAGGTTAGCCGACGTCCGCATGCGGACGAAGGCTAACCAGACCTATTCTAACTTAACCTAACTTAATCTAACCTAACCTAACTTAACATAACCTAACTTAATCTAGACTAACCTAACCTAATTTAATCTTTTTACCATGTTTAAGTTAGGTTAGCTTAGCTTATCATTAGAGCTCATGATAATTTAAACTAAACTAAATAAAATTAAAAATGGAGAAATGTTTATAATTATTTATTAATATTTATTTATACCTAACCTAACCTAGCCTATTTTTTTTGGTGGTTAGATGAATGAACTGAATTAAAGAAAAATTAGAAATAAAGTGAAACTTTTTATCTTCAAGGTAAATAATCACAATCATAGTATAGCCATTCCTATCTTCTATGGAAAAATTTAGAATTGAACGCTAAATTTTTTATGTCTTTGAGAAATTAGGAACTGAAATGAAAGCTTATTCATTTTCAATGGTAAATTTCAGAATTGCGCTTAGAATGTTTATTAAAAAGTTGGAGATTTTTTATTTTCTTTGAAAAAAAAATTAGAATTGAACTATAACTTTTTCTTTTCTCAACGAATATTCAGAAGAGAAATTTAAATTTCTTTGTGTCTTTGTGAAATTAAGAACTGCAGAGGAAGATTTTATTTTTCTCTGGAGAAATTAGAATTGAACTGTAAGTTCTTTAATAAAATTCAGACTTGAGTTAACTTTTCATGATCAACGTATAAAGTTTCGTATCGTCTATAAAAAATTTAGAACAGTAATTTAAAAATTTTGCATTTCTGAGAACCATTTGAACTGAAGTGAAAATTTTTAATTCTTTCTTGAAAATAAGAATTTATCGCTAAATTATTCATTTTAATATGGATATTTAGGGAAAGAACTTGAACTTTTCTTAACTTGAATGAGAATCTTATCTCCTGAAATGTCACTTGAGAAGGATTGCATGGTGTTGAGGCATTCAAAAAAGTAGTAAAGTAAAACTATGGTGAAAGGGATGAGTACTTCAACTTGAAAATTGGTTTAGGTGGGATATTAAGAAAAGAACTTGTTCTGAAATGCCTTTGAAAATTATGGCTTGGTGATGGAGCATTCAAAAACTGTAAAGTAAAGTTTTGGGTTAAAAGGATGAGTACTTCAACTTGTAAAATGGACTTAGGAGTGATATTAAGAAAGGAACTTGTTGTGAAATGTCTTTGAAAAGTATTGCTTGGTGTTGGGACAAGTTCTTTACGTAATTTTCTTCCTAAACCCATTTTACAAGTTAAAGTACCCATCCTTTTCAACCCACAACTTTACTTTACAGCTTTTGAATGCCCAACACCTACCAATAATTTTCAAAGGGCATTTCTGAACAAGTTATTTTCTTAATCTCCCTTCTAAACCCATTTTACAAGTTGAAGTACCAATACTTTTCACCCAGAACATTACTTTACAGCTTTTGAATGCTCCAACACCAAGAAATACTTTTCAAATTGCATTTAAGAACAAGTTATTTTCATAATGTCCTTCCTAAGCCAATTTTACAAGTTGAAGTTACCATCCTTTTCACTCACAAATTTACTTAACAGCTTTTTGAATGCTCCAACTCCACGAAATACTTTTCAAAAGGCATTTCACAGCCAGTTTCTTTCTTAATGTCCCTCCTAAGCCCATTTTACAAATTGAAGTACCCAT
This sequence comes from Artemia sp. Qi Xiang Cuo, assembly GCF_049724085.1. Lineage (NCBI taxonomy): Eukaryota > Metazoa > Arthropoda > Branchiopoda > Anostraca > Artemiidae > Artemia > Artemia sp. Qi Xiang Cuo. The sequence continues at coordinate 1,383,606 of NW_028297441.1, forward strand.
CCTTTTCACACACAACATTACTTCACAGCTCTTGAAGGCCGCAACACCAAGCCATACTTTTCAATGAATTTCAGAAAAAGTTCTTTTCTTAATGTCCCTCCTAAACCCATTTTACAAATTTAAGTACCCATCCTTTTCAACCCACAACTTTACTTAACAGCTTTTGAATGCCACAACACATAGCAATACTTTTCAAATGGCATTTCAGAACAAGTTATTTTCTTAATATCCCTTCGAAACTCATTTTGCAAGTTGAGGTACCCACCCTTTCACCCTCAATTCTTCTGTACTACCCTTTTCAATAGTCCAACACCACGCAATACTTTTTAAATGGCTTTTCAGAACAAGTTATTTTCTTAATTTCCTTCATAAAACCATTTTACAAGTTGAAGTTCCCATCCTTTTCACCCACAACTTTACTTTACAGATTTTAGAATTCCCCAACACCAAGCAATACTTTTCAAAAGGCAATTCAGTACGAGTTCGTCCCTGAATGTCTCTCATAAGACCCTTTTACAAACCGAAGTACCCATACGTTTCACACACAAAATTACTTTACAGCTATTGAAGACCATAAAATACAGCAATACTTTCCAAAAGGCATTTCAGAACAAGTTCTTATCTTAATGTCCCTGCTAAGCCCATTTTAAATGTTGAGGTTCCAATCCTTTTCAACCCAAAACTTTATTTTACAGCTTTTGAATGCCCCCAACACCTAGAAATACTTTTCAAAAGGCATTTCTGAACCAGTTTCTTTCTTAATGTCCTTCCTAAACCCATTTCACAAGTTGAAGCACCCATACTTTACATCCACGACTTTACTTTACTGCATTTTTGAATGCTCCAACACCAATCAATACTTATCAAATCGCATTTCAGAACAAGTTATTTTCTCAATGTCATTCAAAGACCCATTTTACAAGTTGAAATTCCCATCCTTTTCACCCACAACTTTACTTAACAGCTTTTTGAATACCCCAACTCCAAGCAATACTTTTCATAAGGCATTTCAGAACCAGCTCCTTTTCTTAATGTCTCTCATAAAACCTTTTACAAGCTGAAGTACCCATCCTTTTCACACACAATTCTACTTTACAGTCCTTTGAATGCTCCAACACCAAGCAGAACTTTTCAAATATATTTCAGAACAAGTTATTTTATCAATGTCCATAATACACCCATTTTACAGGTTGAAGGGCCCATCCTTAGCACCCACAACTTTACTTTACCGCTTTTTGAATGCCCCAACATCAAGCAATAAATTTAAAAAGTCATTTCAGAAAAAGTTCATTTTTTTTCTTTCCCACATAAAACCTTTTTACAAATTGAATTACCCATCTTTTTCACACACAACCTTACTTTACAGCTTTTTGAATACACCAACACCAAGAAATTCTTTTCAAATGGCATTTCAGAACAAGTTATTTTGTTAATGTCCATCCTAAACCCATTTTACAGGTTGAAGTGCCCATCCTTTTCACCCACAACTTTACTTTACAGCTTTTTGAATGCCCCAACACCAAGCAATACTTTTCAAAGACATTTCACAACAAGTTCCTTTCTTAATATCACTCTTAAGTCCATTTTACAAGTTCAAACACTCATCCTTTTAACCCAAAACTTTACTTTACAGTTTTTGAATTCTCCATCACCAATCAATAATTTTCAAGGGCATTTCAGAACAAGTTCTTTTTTGAATGTTCCTTCTAAACCCATTTTCAAGTCGAAGTACTCATCCTTTTCACTATAACTTTAGTTTACTACTTTTATGAATGCTTCAACACCATGCAATACTTTTCAAGTGACATTTCAGGAGCTAATTTCCTCATTGATGTGAAGAAAAGCTCAAGTTCTTTTTATAACCATCCATATGAAAAGAAATAAGTTTGAGATCAATTATTTATTTCAAGAAAAAATAAAAATTTTCCACTCCAGTTCAGATTTTTCTCAGAAATGGAAAAATTTTTAAATTACTGTTCTAAATTTTTCATAGAAGATAGAAAAAGTTATCCGTTGATCATGAAAAGTTCACTCAAGTATGAATTTTATTAAAGAATATACAGTTCAATTCTAATTTCTCTAGAGTCAAATATAAATTTTCCTCTGCAGTTCTTTATTTCACAAAGACACAAAGAAATTTAAATTTCTCTTCTGAATTTTCGTAGAGAAAAGAAAAAGTTATAGTTCAATTCTAATTTTTTTTCAAAGAAAATGAAAAATCTCTAACTTTTTAATCAACATTCTAAGCTCAATTCTGAAATTTACCATTGAAAATGAATAAGCTTTCATTTCAGTTCCTAATTTCTCAAAGACATAAAAAATTTAAAGTTCAATTCTAAATTTTTCCATAGAAGATAGGAATGGCTATACTATGATTGTGATTATTTACCATGAAGATAAAAAGTTTTACTTTATTTCTAATTTTTATTTAATTCAGTTCATTCATCAAACCACCAAAAATAAGAGGCTAGGTTAGGTTAGGTATAAATAAATATTAATAAATAATTATAAAAATTTATACTTTTTTAAGTCATTTTTTTTTAAATTATCATGAGCACCCATTATAAGCTAGGCTAACCTAACTTAAACATGTTAAAAAGATTAAATTAGGTTAGGTTAGATTAAGTTAGGTTAGGTTAGAGTTAAGTTAGGTTAATTTAGCTTAGGACTGGTTAGCACACGAAGGCATGCGTACGTGGTCTAACCATACCTAACCTAAATTAACCTAACCTCAACTAATTTAACCTAACCTAACTTAACGTAATTTAACTTAATCTAGCCGAACCTCATTTAATATTTTTAACCTGTTTAAGTTAGGTTAGTCTAGCTTATAATGAGCGCTCATGATAATTTAAACTAACTAAAACTAACATAAAAATGGAGAAATTTTTATAATTATCTATTAATATGTATTCATACCTAACCTAACCTAGCCTATTGTTTTTGGTGGTTAGATGAATGAACTGAATTAAATTAAAATTAGAAATAAAGTGAAACTTTTTATCTTCAAGGTAAATAATCACAATCATAGTATAGCCATTTCTATCTTCTATGGAAAAATTTAGAATTGAACTTAAAATTTTTTATGTCTGAGAAATTAGGAACTGAAATGATAGCTCATTCATTTTCAATGGGAAATTTCAGAATTGAGCTTACAATGTTTATTAAAAAGTTAGAGATTTATTATTTTTTTTGAAAAAAAAATACAATTCAACAATAACTTTTTCTTTTCTCTATAAAAATTCAGAAAAGAACGTAAAATTTCTCTGTTTCTTTGTGAAATAAGGAGCTGCAGTGGTAAATTTTAATTTTACTCTGGAGAAATTACAATTGAACTATATATTATTCAATAAAATTCATAATTGAGTTAACTTTTTATGATCAACGTATAACGTGTTGTATCTTCTATGAAAAATTTAGAACAGTAATTTTAAATTTTTCCATCTCTTTGAGAACAATTTGAACTGGAGTGAAAATTTTTTATTTTTTCTTGAAAAAAAGAATTGATCTGTAAATTATTTATTTTCATATGGATAGTTAGGGAAAGAACTTGAACTTTTCTTCACATCAATGAGAAAATTAGCTCCTGATATGTCACTTGAGAAGTATTTCATGGTGTTGGAACATTCAAAAAAGTAGTAAACTAAAGTTATGGTGAAAAGGATGAGTACTTCGACTTGTAAAATGGGTTTAGAAGGAACATTTAAAAAAGAACTTGTTCTGAAATGCCTTTGAAAATTATTGTTTGGTGATGGAGAATTCAAAAACTGTAAAGTAAAGTTTTGGGTTAAAAGGATGAGTGTTTGAACTTGTAAAATGGACTTAAGAGTGATATTAAGAAGGGAACTTGTTGTGAAATGACTTTGAAAAGTATTGCTTGGTGTTGGGGCATTCAAAAATCTGTAAAGTAAGATTGTGGGTGTAAATGATGGGTACTTCAATATGTATAATGGGTTTATGAGGGACGTTGAGAAAATAACTTGTTCTGAAATGCCATTTGAAAAGTATTGCTTGGTGTTGGTGTATTCAAAAAGCTGTAAAGTAAGGGTGTGTGTGAAAAAGATGGGTAATTCAAATTATAAAATGGTTTTAGGCGTGAAAGTAAAACAATAAACTGTTTCTGAAATGCCTTTTGACAATTATTGCTTGATGTTGGGGCATTCAAAAAGCTGTAAAGTAAAGTTGTGGGTGCTAAGGATGGATCCTTCAACTTGTAAAATGGGTTTAGGATGGACATTGATAAAATAACTTGTTCTGAAATGTATTTGAAAAGTTCTGCTTGGTGTTGGAGCATTCAAAAGACTGTGAAGTAAAGTTGTGTGTGAAAAGGATGGGTACTTCAGCTTGTAAAAGGTTTTATGAGAGACATCAAGAAAAGGAGCTGGTTCTGAAATTCCTTTTGAAAAGTATTGCTTGGAGTTGGGGTATTCAAAATGCTGTTAAGTAAAGTTGTAGGTGAAAAGGATGGGTACTTCAACTTGTAAAATGGGTATTTGAATGACATTGAGAAAATAACTTGTTCTGAAATGACATTTGATAAGTATTGCTTGGTGTTGGAGCATTCAAAAATGCAGTATAGTAAAGTCGTGGATGTAAAGTATGGGTACTTCAACATATAAAATGGGTTTATGAAGGACATTAAGAAAGAAACTGGTTCAGAAATGCCTTTTGAAAAGTTTTTCAAGTTGTTGGGGGCATTCAAAAGCAGTAAAATAAAGTTTTGGATTGAAAAGGATTGGTACTTCAACATTTAAAACGGGCTTAGGAGGGACATTAAGAAAAGAACTTGTTGTGAAATACATTGAAAAGTATTGATGGGTGTGAGGGTCTACAATAGACGTAAAGTAATTTTGTGTGTGAAAAGTATGGGTACTTCAGTTTGTAAAAAGTTCCTATGAGAGACATTAAGAAATGATCTCGTACTAAATTACCTTTTGAAAAGTATCGCTTGGTGTTGGGGAATTAAAAATGCTGTAAAGTAAAGTTGTGGGTGAAAAGGATGGGAACTTCAACTCGTAAAATGGGTTTATGAAGGAAATTAAGAAAAAAACTTGTTCTGAAATGCCATTTGAAAAGAATTGCTTGGTGTTGGAGCATTCAAAACGGCAGTATAGTAAAATTGTAGGTGAAAAGGGTGGGTACCTCAACTTGTAAAATGGGTTTATGAGGGACACTAAGAAAATAACTTGTTCTGAAATGCCATTTGAAAAGTATTGATATGTGTTGTGGTATTCGATAGCGGTAAAGTAAAGTTGTTTGTTGAAAAGGATTGGTACTTCAACTTGTAAAATGGGTTTAGGAGGGACATTAAGAAAAGAACTTTTTCTGAAATGCATTGAAAAGTATCGCTTGGTGTTGCGGCCTTCAAGAGCTGTGAAGTTATGTTGTGTGTGAAAAGGATGGGTACTTCAAATTGTAAAATGGGTTTAGGAGGGACATTTAGAAAAGGAACTGGCTGTGACATTCCAGTTGAAAAGTATTGAGTGGATTTGGGGCATTCAAAAAGTTGCTAAGTACAGTTGTGTGGGAAAAGGATGGGTACTTCAACTTGTAAAATGGACTTAGGAAGAACATTAAGAAAATAAACTGTTCTTACATGCCATTTAAAAAGTATTGCTTGGTGTTGGAGCATTCAAAAGCTGTAAAGAAAAGCTGTGGGTGAAAAGTATAGGTACCTCAATTTGTAAAATGGGCTTAGGAGGGACATTAAGAAAAGAACTTGTTCAGAAATGCCCTTTGAAAAGTATTGGTAGGTGTTGGGCAGTCAAAACCTGTAAAATAAAGTTTTGGGTTGAAAAGGATGGGTACTTTAACTTGTAAAATGGGTGTAGGAAGAAAATTACGTAAAGAACTTGTTCTGAAAAAATATAATAAAGTCTTTTGAAAAGTATTGCTTGATGTTGGGGTATTCGAAATGCCTTTTAGTACAGTTGTGGTGAAAAGGATGGGTACTTCAACTTGTAAAATTGGTCTATGAATGACATTAAGAAAAAAATTTATTCTGAAATGTCTTTTGAAAAGTATTTCTTGGTGTTGTGGTATGCAAAAAGTCAGAAAGTAAAGACGTGTGGAAAAAGATAAGTACTTCAAGTTGGAAAATAGATTTAGTAGGGACATTGAGAAAAGAACTTGTTCTAAAAGGCCTTTTGAGAAGTATTGCTTGCTGTTGGGGCATTCAAAAAGCTGTAAAGTTGTGGGTGAAAAGGATTGGAACTTCAAGTTGGAAAATAGGTTTAAGAGGGACATTTAGAAAAGAATTTGTTCTGAAATGCTATTTGAAAAGCATTGCTTGGTGTTGTGGCCTTCAAGAGCTGTAAAGTGATGTTGTGGGTGAAAAGATAATTACTTTAAATTGTAAAAAGGGTCTAGAAAGACAATTACGTAAAGAGCTTGTTCTAAAAAGGTATAATAAAGCCTTTTGAAAAGTATTGCTTTATATTGGGGTATTCGAAAAGCCTTATTGTACAGTTGTGGGTGAAAAGGATGGGTACTTCAACTTGTAAAATTGGTCTATGAACGACATTAAGAAAATAACTTGTTCTGAAGTTTCTTTTGAAAAGTATTTCTTGGTGTTGTGGTATGCAAAAAGTTGGAAAGTAAAGACGTGTGGAAAACGATAAGTACTTCAAGTAGGAAAACAGGTTTAGAAGGGACATTGAGAAAATAGATTGTTCTAAAATGTACATTGAAAAGCATTGCTTGCTGTTGGGGCATTCAAAAAGCTGTAAAGTAAAGTTGTGGGTGAAAAGTCTGTGTACTTAAACGTTTAAAATGGTTTTAGGAGGGACATTAAGAAAAGAACTTGTGCTGAAATACATTTTAAAAAGTATTGCTCGCTGTTGGGGCATTCAATAAGATGTAAAGTAAAGTTGTGGGTAAAAATTAGGTGTACTTAAACTTTTAAAATGGGTTTAGGAGGGATATTAAGAAAGGAACTTGTTCTGAAATGCCTTTTGAAAAGTATTGCTTGGTGTTGGGGGATTAAAAAGCTGTAATGTAAAGTTGTGGGTTGAAAAGGATTGATACTTCAACTTGTAAAATGGGTTTAGGAGGGACATTAAGAAAAGAACTTGTTGTGAAATGTATTGAAAAGTATTGCTTGGTGTTGTGGCATTCAAGAGCTGTAAAGTAATGTTGTGGGTGAAAGGGATGGGTACTTCAACTTGAAAAATGGGGTTAGGAGTGATATTAAGTAAAGAACATGTTCTGAAATGCCATCAAAAAGTATTGCTGAGTGTTGGAGCATTCAGGAAGCAGTAAAGTAAAGTTGTGGGTGAAAAGGACGGGAACTTCAAGTTGGAAACTGGGTTTAGGAGGGACATTAAGAGAGGACCTGGTTCTGAAATGCCATTTGAAAAGTATTTCTTGGTGTTGGTGCATTCAAAAGCTGTAAAGTAAAGTTGTGGGTGAGAAGGATGGGTACTCCAAGTTGGAAAATAGGTATAGAAGGGACATTAAGAAAATAACTTGTCCTTAAATGCCTTTTGAAAAGTATTACTTGGTGTTGTGGCATTCAAAAAGCTGTAATATAAAGTTGTGGTGTGAAAAGTATGGGTACTTCAACTTATAAAATGGGTTTAGGAGGGATATTAAGAGAGGAACTGGTTCTGAAATGCTATTTGAAAAGTACTGCTTGGTGTTTTGGTATGCAAAAAGTCGGAAAGTCAAGACGTGTGGAAAAAGATAAGTACTTCAAGTTGGAAAATAGGTTTAGAAGGGATATTAAGAAAATAACTTGTTCTGAAATACCTTTTGAAAAGTATTGCTTGCTGTTGGGGCATTCAAAAAGCTTTAAAGTAAAGTTGTTGGTAAAAATTGTCGGTACTTAAACTTTTAAATTTGGGTTAGGAGGGAAATTAAGAAATGAGCTTGTGCTGAAATACCATTTGAAAAGTATTGCTTGCTGTTGGGGCATTCAATAAACTGTAAAGTAAAGTTGTGGGTGAAAAGGATGGGTACTTAAACTTGTAAAATGGGTTTAGGAGGGATATTAAGAAACGAACGTTTTGTGAAAAGCATTGAAAAGTATTTCTTGGTGTTGTGGCCTTCAAGAGCTGTGAACTAATGTTGTGTGTGAAAAGGATGGGTACTTTTATTTGTAAAACGGGATTAGCAGGGACATTAAGAAAAGGAACTGGTTGTGGAATGCCTTTTGAAAAGTATTGCTTGGAGTTGGGGCATTCAAGAAGGAGTATAGTAAAGTTGTGGGTGAAAAGCATGGGAACTTCAACTTGTAAAACGGGTTTAGAAAGGATATTGAGGAAATAATTTGTTCTGAAATGCCATTTTAAAAGTATTGCTTGGTGTTGACACATTCAAAACACAGTAAAGTAATGTTGTGTGTGAAAAGGTTGGGTACTTCAATTTTTAAAAGGTTTTATGAGGGATATCAAGAAAAGGAACTGGTTCTGAATTGCCTTTTGAAAAGTATTGCTTGGAGTTGGGGTATTCAAAAACCTTTAAAGTAAAGTTGTTGGTGAAAAGGATGGGAATTTCAGCTTGTAAAATGGGTTTAGGAAGGACAGTGAGAAAATAACTTGTTCTAAAATGCCATTTGAAAATTAATGCTTGGTGTTAGAGCATTCAAAAATGCAGTTTAGTTAAGTTGTGGGCTGAAAATGATGGGTACTTCAACTTGTAAAATGGTTTTAGAAGGGACATTAAGACAATAACTTGTTCTGAAATGCCTTTTTAAAAGTATCGCTTGGAGTTGGGGCATTCAAAAAGCTGTAAAGTAAAGTTGTGGGTGAAAAGGATGGGTACTTCAACTTGTAAAATCGGTATATCAATGACATTGAGAAAATAACTTGTTCTGAAATGCCATTTGAAATGTATTGCTTGGTTTTGGAGCATTCAAAAACGCAGTATATTAAAGTCGTGGGTGAAAAGGATGGGTACTTCAACTTGTAAAATGGGTTTAGAAGGGACATTAAGAAAATAACTTGTTCTGAAATGTCTTTTGAAAAGTATTGCTTGGTGTTGGATCATTCAAAAATAAGTATAGAAAAATTGTGGGTGAAAAGGATGGGTACTTCAACTTGTAAAATGGGTTTAGGATGGAAATTAAGAAATTAAAGTGTTCGTAAAATATATAAAAAAGCATTAAGAAAGTATTAAAATGGGGGCTCAGGACCGTGGGGGGCGCGGGGGGTCCTTGTGAGGGCGGTGGGACCCTTTCGGGCTGGGTGGTCCTTTGGGAGCCCGTTGAACCATTGCGGACTGGAGGAGAGCCTTGGGGGGGCCCGGGGAGGGCTTTGGGGGGTCGGGGGGGGGCCTTTGGGGGTCGGGGGGGCACTTGAGGGCCGATTGGTCCTTTGGGAGCCCGGTGGACCTATGGGGTCCGGTGGAGGGCCTTTGGAGGTCCGGGGGGCCCTTTGGGAGCCTGTTGGTCTTTTGGGAGCCCGGTGGACCTTTGGGGACCGGGGTGCTTCCTTCGGGGTTGGGGTGGGGTATGAGGAGCCTTTGGGGTTGGGGTAGAGGACCTCACGACACTGTTCAAATACAACATGTGTATTATAAGGACCACAGAGTTTTACCCTCAAATTCTCTTCTAAAATCATCGTTTAAATCATCTTTTAAAATGTCTCTAACCGTTTTGCCGAAATAAATCCATAAAATAGCTTAAACAGTTTCGCCCAAATAATCGCTAAACGTAATTTCATTTAGTTCATTTTGTTTTAGGCATCCCTGTGCTTTCACATTTCAAATTACAAAGAAACCTTTTCGCGCGCAAAGATCAAAACATTCGCTCAGAAACGATTCTCTTTATAAACAACAAATTAATTTCCCTTTCGTAAATCAATAATTCCCTTTAGAAACAATAAATTAATTCACCTTTCATGCCAATCAATCAATCATGACATGATCTTTCATGTATGATCTAAACTTTGCCTCCGAAACATACTCTTTTGAAATATATCAAAGACATTAATTAACTTGATGTCATCTGTCAGACACTATTAAACTTTCCCCGGAAACAATTCGATTAATGACTGTCAGCACAAGTGTCCCACTTTGATTAACCACGTGTTCTCGCTGAGAGCGTGCACTTACAACAACAACAACATCGACCTTGACATTCGCTGAGAGCGTGCACTTACAACAACAACAACATCGACACCTTTGGAAATTTAGGTCATTGACACACTTTGATTACGCAATCAATTTCTCAGAAATCCATTTCCCCTAGGGACTCTATGCCCAAATAAGGACCATAAACCACGTGGTTCTCGTGGGGCTGGTACCCCCCCTTCTACTTACGTAATAATTTCTGTTCGTTTAAAATCTTAATGTTGCTACTTGCTTTCAGTTAAAAAAACTTGTTTTTTTATTTAATTTCTGAATGCTTTTGAATTAATGCAAATTTAATTTTGGCTCACCGTATATGAATAATTAAAACGAAATTTGCATATTAATTTTCTTGTTTTTGGCTAAATTGCTTTCTCGAAACTATGTTCCGACGTAACTTACGAATTAATTTACGTAACGAACTTCTATATTCGTATATTTTTATTACGTATATTAGTGAGTTCGCCACTAGTCAATGCCTCGCTTTTTGCGCTAAAGTTCGAATTTTGTTCAAACCACAAACCCCTGAATCACAAAGACCGGTTAATTAGAATAGATAGCTCTTTTGAAAGTACATAAAAAAAAACTTTAGTGTAAAGAGCGAGGTATTGACTAGGGGGTGTACCCCCTCATATACGTAATAATTTCTGTTCGTTTTAAGTTTTAATTTTGCTCCTTACTTTCAGTTGGAAAAACTTGTTTTTTAATTAATTTCTGATTTTTTTTTAAATAATTCTGGGAAATTGGGCATCCCCTTCACAGAAATATCCCTTCTCCCAAGGAATCATCCTCCATGGAAAGATCCTACTCCGTAACCCCCTACTCTGATCCCCCATCAGAAAACAATCCCTCCGTAAAACGTCTGTATACTTCCCAATAAACAATACTGCATGTAAATAATGGGCAAAGTTTATAACTTGCAGCCCTTACCCCGGAAACTCTGGGGAATTAATTCATCCTCAAAGACATATTCATTAGTTTTTCGACTATGCTGAACAAAATGGCTATCTCAAAATTTTGATTGGGTGACTTCGGGAAAAGTTCTTTACTTTTCTTTGAAAAACTTATTTTGTGGAAAAAGTTTTTTTAATTAATTAAATTCAATGATCCATGGTGAAATCAGGAGGAAGAAAACAAATACAAGCAGGAGATATAGCGGAATTCTAAGATAAGAAAACGCATTTTTAGTTTTATGTATTTTCTTGTATTAAAAATGGCAAAAAAAATTATTTCTGTTTTTTATTTATTCCTTTTTTTTGTCACTGGATAGAAGATTTAATACATTTCGCAGAACGATCAGGTATTTTCCGTCCCCGGATCATTTGTCTTGTCGTCCCATTGAACCTTGGAATACACTCACAACTAATGAACAAATAAATTGAAGTCCATTAACTACTCAGAAATTATACAGTATTTTTAAGTTTTAAAAATGGCAAAAAAATTATTTCAGTTTTTTTATTTATGCCTTCTTTTTGTCGCTGGATAGAAGATTTAATACATTTCGAAGAACGATCAGGTATTTTTCGTCCCCGGATCATTTGTCTTGTCGTCCCATTGAACCTTGGAATACACTCACAACTAATGAACAAATAAATTGAAGTCCATTAACTACTCAGAAATTATACAGTATTTTTAAGTTTTAAAAATGGCAAAAAAATTATTTCAGTTTTTTTATTTATGCCTTCTTTTTGTCGCTGGATAGAAGATTTAATACATTTCGAAGAACGATCAGGTATTTTTCGTCCCCGGATCATTTGTCTTGTCGTCCCATTGAACCTTGGAATACACTCACAACTAATGAACAAATAAATTGAAGTCCATTAACTACTCAGAAATTATACAGTATTTTTAAGTTTTAAAAATGGCAAAAAAATTATTTCAGTTTTTTTATTTATGCCTTCTTTTTGTCGCTGGATAGAAGATTTAATACATTTCGAAGAACGATCAGGTATTTTTCGTCCCCAAATCATTTATCTTGTCGTCCCGTTGAACCATGGAATAAATTAACAACTAATGGACAAATAAATTGTAGTCCATGAACTGCTTAGAAATTCTACAGGCGACTCTTAAGGGCTTCACAACCATAGTGAATATTTCAAATGTGCAACTAACTGCATAATGATGCAAATATATAGTTAGTCACGGCAGGTCTACAAGACAAACTGAAAACTAAGGGAATTCTGTGATCAGAAAACTTGAGAAATCCTTTGCAAAAGAGGGCCATCTGAAAAATAAATTTCGTAATTGGACCAGGGATTTACTAAATGCCATTCTATGCTTCCAATCAGTGTTATAGCAAACAGTAAATTTCTGTTGTTTTTATTACTTAAAAAAAAAAAAATACCTGTACATAACTGGCAACTCTGCACAATTGCTACAAGCGAATGCCATGACCAGCAACTTTAATGTTCATTGATATCATAGGCAGCGCGCTAGCGCTGCCTAAGTAAAGAACGATGTGGGCACAATGTTTTTTTTTTCTCTAATAAAAATTTTTAGATAGCCATTTTGTTCAGCGTAGTTGATTTACAGATAGAAATAGTGTTTTTGAGGAGGATACTCCACCACAGCCCTAAGGGAAAGGGTTTTAAGTTATGCCGTGAAGGCATATAAGGTTTTATAGAAGGCATTGTCGTAGAAACTTCAGAAAAGGGCTCATTAGATTTGAAATTCAAAGGGCTAGTGCCCTTTTTAATAGTCGAAAGTGATCAGTAATATTTGTTGTTGTTGTTGTTTAGACCAGGGCACGTCGTATCGAAGGAGTTGTCGTGGGAACTTCGAAAGGGGCTCATTCGATTGAAAATAGAAAGGGTTGATGCCCTTTTTAAGGGCAACTAATCCCCCTTGGAGGGCAACTAATCCCCCTTCCACTCCCACCCTCCCATTTGCCCATTATATTTAAAAACTAAATGTTGCCTTAAGATTAAATCAAATTGCACTGTGATAATGCTAATTCCCAATAAGGCATCTCAGCAGTATCCCAAGAACGACTGAGGGTATTATGTTCAAACTTTCGGGGCTACTTCTGCTCTTAAAATTCAACCAAATCAAAATAATGTAAGTGTATCCAAGCTATCAAAGAAAGTAAACACATTTTTTTGCAAATGGTATCAAGTTTTCCATTTCAGGTCAACTAGAGGAGGTATGTAACTAAGTTAAACAGTACTATTTGTGTCTAGATTTTTATAAGGGTGTAGGCTATGTTGTTAAAAATTGCTGAATTTTTTTTTTTCCAGCATACAAATAGCAGGCCAAACTATAAAGTCCTAAAAAACGAAAAGATTTGAAGTATTATTTTCTTTTTCCCTGAAAAGACTATGTCAATATAAAACGAACAGAAATTAATTAAGAAAAAGTTTTTCCACAAAATAAGTTTCTCAAAGAAAAGTAAAGAACTCCATTAAACAAAAAATGAGCAAAAATAAAATCAAATAATCTACCCAGCTCGAAACTTCACGAATACTTTACTAATATATATATATATATATATATATATATATATATATATATATATATATATATATATATATATATATATATATATATATATATATATATATATATATATATATATATATATATATATTCAGTAAAGTGATTTGTGGTAGTTTCGAGCTTGGTAGATTATTTGATTTCACTTTTGCTCATTTTTTGTTTAATGGAGTTCTTTACTTTTCTTTGAAAAACTTATTTTGTGGAAAAAGTTTTTTTAATTAATTGCTTTAAAAAGGTAATAGATAGGAAAGGCGGGCAGAATCTGTCCACAACTATCTCTCGTAATTCGTAATAGTTATGTCATATAACACGGTGTTAACATAGTAATTCACAAATTAGTTGGAAAACCTGATCGACAATTTTTTAGAGAAACCCAAGCCCTTAATCCCTATATTTTACTCCCTAAAAACGATAAACTCGTTAAGCAGTATGAAAAAGCATACCAAAACAGTATAACGTAAATAGTCCTTATTACCAATTTTCCAAACAATATACTGCAGTAAAACCTACCTGAGAGAAGAAATGAACTAAATCACGTTTGAATGAATACGTTGCGATAAGATGATAAACGTTCTAGAGTAATTTTTCAGCACATTACAATAAAAGTAATAAAATATTTCCTAGCTCAATTTCTGCTGGTCGTCCAGCGACAAAAAGGCTGAATTTATTTCCTTAGACATTTAGTATATTTTTGGTGGAGTGTCTTCGTTCTTTATCCACAGCCCTTATCTTTAGGGGACAAGCCGTGTCTTTTATTGCATACGCTGATTACGGTGATTTTATATTGAGTCATCTTCTCGACTTCAGAATTTAATTCTCTATCAACCTTCCTTAAAGATAGAGGACTTTTTATAAGCGTAAGAAATGTCAATATTATCCCCTTAATTTTAAGTACTGAATTCTATTTACCATATATATTTTTCACTCTCTGTTTCTGATTTTCCTGTTAATTAATCATCAGGATAAAAAATCATACCCAATAGTCTCTGAATGTGCAGTCAGGTTTAATTTGTTTTTCCTCAGTTATCGTTTTCCTTCGGTACAGTTTGCTTCAAAAGGTTAGTAGGCTACACCGAGGACGGTTTAGCACGGTTTAGGATGGTTTTTCTTTTTCTTTTCTTTTTATTTACTAACTGAGAATCACCCTTGTTTTTTGTTTTTTTTTGTCTTCAACTTTATTTTCGTTTTCTCATGCGTTTATCTTGGATTGTCTTATTGTATTTCAGTTCAAATACGAAAATGACGGTGGTTTACATATTGGAGAAAAAAAAGAAAGGTATTTGGATCAATCATTTAAGTGGAATTCTCTCTCACATATTCTTTATCCCTACTTCTGTTTCGTGATTCTGATGCCAACGAAATCTAAAAATATTCTCTCCATCCAATCATTTTCTCTTTTTTCCAGAATGTAATGAACTATTGAGATTTGTTGGTACCTGTCTAGGAACCAAACGAAACCTAAACAACAAAAAAATCAACCTTTTTTTCTGATTCCAAATATGTGGTATCGGGCGTATCGATGTCACACGTATCGGTAACAACTAGGAAAATCACTTTTTTGGACGTATTGTTATTGGGCGTATTGGTGTCGTCGGTATCTTAGACATATTTTCAGTAGCTCATATAAAAGATATTGCTCATATTTACGTCCTTCCTATGAATTCTACCATAAGCAAGTTCCAAATGGCACTAAAAATGGCACTTTTGGTGACATTAATGACGTAATTTTTTCCAGAATCCCGTGAAGGGGGGGGGTCAAATCTGGAGCCAATTTTACCAAATAAAGTGAAAATGACAGAGAAAACTGAAAAACGAGCCATATAGTGATGAAAAAGGTAAAGATGTACTAAAAGAACTGACCTGTTTCAGTAGATGCTTGAATTATGCAGGCTTATCTTAGTTTTGACAACATTTTTGGAGAAGATAAAAATCATGGTTGCAGCGGCAGCTGCAACCATGTAAAGAGCGAACCACAGCCCATAGTAACCAAAAGTTGAAACCCGCGTTTAGAAAAAAGCTATCTAGTGAAAAAAATGTCACAAAGTTTAAAGGTTCAATTCAAAACTGTTTATCATTCAAGCTTAATTTTTGGTAGATTTTCAGTTGAAAAGTTTTAGTTTCAGTTAATTTTTTTCGCTATAATCTTTTACTTTTAAGATGAGTAGGCGATTTATGAAACTTACTAAGAGGGTCTGAAGGGGGAATTCTAACGGCAGTAATTGAGGGGAAAGGACGTTATTGCCCCCTTACTTTTTACCTTAGGCTTTGGAAACACCTTTTTTAGTTCATTTCACTGGAAAAGATACATTTTCATTTAAAAAAATGGGGGAAACAACCGAAAGGGCCCTTTATGGGAATTTGCCATCAAGTCAAACTTATAAAAAGCGATTAGGTATAAATATGAGCTTTTAAACGAGCCCTTAAATAGATCACTTTTGTTACAGTTGCTTTCTAGTTTCTGCTATTCAGTAGGTGATTTATAAAGCCCTGTCTTCACTATGGCTTTTCCAGGTGAAGTCGGCCGAGTAAAAGCAACTTTTTGCTCATCAAAAAACAAACGTTCCTGAAAAACGTCCATTGTTTCGTGAAATATTAATGGTGAACTTAATGTTATAGACTGAAAGTGTTTCGTAGCTGTCAAGGTTGTTTGCAGTATTTTCTAGAGGTGTCTTATCTCCTCTAGATCGGTAATAATTAGAAACTATATTAAAAATAAGTTGTCAACTGAAACTAAGGAGTGTCATTAAAACTTAAAACGAACAATACATTATTCCGTATAAATAAAAAACATCATAGCAGCGTTGTTTCTACATTAAATTTTAATCGAAAACGAACAAAGATTAATTTAAAAAAAAAAAATGTCCGAGGGAAGTAAAGAGCGAAGTTGAAACTTAAAACGAACAAAAATTATTACTTCACAACCTTCACAGCATATCAATAAAACTAGCACAAATAAACCAACTAATTATGTTTTCCTATGTTTCTAGGATTATAGAAAACTGGTGCTTTACTGAAAACACAAAAGTCAAGTATAAAAAAAGGAATATTGATTTGAGAGTCAAAAGTGAGTACGTAGCCTAACAACAATAGATTAATCTTTAAAGTTTTTTTATAGTCTTACACCAATTGTGACCTCAGTATTATCAGGTAGCATTTTGGTCTCGCCAGCTATAATACCAATAGTTAGTAATAGACAATCTTAAATTGTAAGAAATATGCGAAAGTATTACTTGAAATGAAGATGAAATAAGATATCATATGAACCCTAGAAATCCAGTTGTTTCTCTATATACAACAGTGAATTTAAAGCTATGGTGCAAATTCTAAAGGTAGTCTATAGTCCTAATACAATCAACATGGCTTTACTTTGAACTTGTCTACAAATTAATCATGACATGTCCTTTTCAGAACCAAAACGAGAGCCAGTCATTGAACTGAGCCATTGTACAGAAGTGATACCAAATTAAACGAAATTAAAATAAAGCAACCCTCCTAAAATACTTTTTTTTATTCCGTAAAAAGTGTCCTTAATTGGTTTGCTTTTACTGTACCAAAACTCCTATATTATTTTGTGTTTTCAGCAAAGCGCCAGTTTTCTATAATCCTAGAAACATAGGAAAACATAATTAGCTGGAACCCCTGAGGATAGCTCTGGGAATGAAAGTCTGCTAAGGACAATAAGGATAATGTACGATCTTTGAAAACCAGTTTCATAGACACATAAACAAATAATGAGTGACAGAATACATTGGACTTGTAACTTGGCTATATGTTAGCACATTAGGGTGTGGGAGTGAGGTTAAGTTAAGTTACTTTAGCCCCACACCTCCCTAGTGTGCAAATATATAGCCCACATTCTATTATTATATAAACTAAAGCATTATGTTTTTATCATATTTTGGCATATCTTATTAGGATTAACATAACTTTACTTTTAAAAAGAAGCAATAAAACGATGCTAATCGAAACTTGTGAAGAGTGGGACACATTTTTTCCATGAAAGTATAAAAAGGCCATTTTCAATAATGACGCTGGTGTCCCAGTTATATTTATATTTTCTGGAGAAAAAAACTGGAGTTTTGAATGGACAAGAGAAAAAAAATTGAAAGCAAATATTTCGATCAGATCGCCAATAACCCATTTTCAGTGATCGGGGTATAAGCCAAGAGTACCAATCTGGGAAAATACAGAGAGGAAGCAATGATTTTATTTCTATTCTCCGCCAGGGAGTAGCTAAAGCATTTCTATTCGGGGGGAGGGGTTCAAGAGAGCTCCATATCCGGATAGTCAAGGGGAATGGGCTATATAATAGTTTTTTCTCCAAATTATTGAGGGGGGGAATCCGTCCCCCGAAACGACGCCCCTAAACACCTTTACACCTTCTAAACACCTGGTTTTTTATTTGCACGTTACTGAAAACAAAATGTGTTATTCTACTAAAAAAAAATAAATTCAACACATGGAAAAGCACTTAAATAAAATATTACATTTACTTTATACTAGGAATTTTTATTTTATTTTTTAGTTAACAAAATTGCCAGATACCTCGCTATTTTTATGTAATTTTTTAGTGGCCATATACCAGGAAAGAACTGTTTTCTGACTTCA
The DNA here is from genome assembly GCF_049724085.1 of Artemia sp. Qi Xiang Cuo. Taxonomy (NCBI): domain Eukaryota; kingdom Metazoa; phylum Arthropoda; class Branchiopoda; order Anostraca; family Artemiidae; genus Artemia; species Artemia sp. Qi Xiang Cuo. Next base: position 1,401,777 of record NW_028297441.1, read on the forward strand.
AACTATCCAAATATTTTACCCCCCCCCCCTGTGTGCAAACATATAGCCCAAATTATATTTTTCCCACATATTCTGTCACTTGTCTTTGTCTTGTCTCGCGCTAAGCTGAAAAAACTAACGAAGACACCGGTTTGTTCTCGAGTCTTACACAGCGTAAACTTAAGAGAGTGGCTTATAATACACAAGTACCAAAACGCCTTTTCCCTCCGGAAATTAAAAGTATAAAACTCAAATAAAATTCTCGAGATTAAAAGAGCTTCTTTTCCACGGGGGGGGGGTATTTTCCAGGGGGTATTTACCGGAGGTAAAGTATTTGGACAGATTGAAGCCAGAAAAAATTCACTCTAAGTATATACTTAGAGTGAATTTTTTCTGACCATTAAAAAATTACAGACGAATAGCGAGGTATCTGGAAATTTTGTTAACTAAAAAAACAAAATAAAATAATCCCTGTATAAAGTAAATGTAATGTTTCATTAGAGTTTTTTTTTCCAAGTGTTAAATGTTTTTTTTCAATGACCGTTTTTCCAAGCATTAAGTACTATTATAAGGTTAATGTATTGTTTCATTTAAGTGTTTTATGATGATCGTTGATCAAACTTTATGTTATTCGTGCCATTCATTTGTGTTATTTTACTCTGTTTATGGCCGTATAGTTGGATTTAAAATACACTTATTCATCTATCTATCTATTATGCAAAATACTTTTACCAAACAGATTTTGCATGCAGACCCGCAATAATTTAACCCCCCCCCTATTGTGCAAATATACAGCCCAAATTTATTTCTAAAGTAACGAAGAAACTAACGTAAAAACCGGTGTGTTCTCGAATTTTACAAAGCGCAAACTTGAGTGAGTGCATAATACATAAGTACCAAAATTCCTTCCCTCTACAGAAATTAAAAAATTAAAAAAATAAAATTCCCAAATTTGGAAAGCCTTATTTTTCACGAGGGGTATTTTAAGGGGGGGATATTTACCGGGGGGTATTTTCCGTGGGGGTGTTTTCCGGGGATAATCGCTGGAGGGGTAAACGTCGGCCACCATGGAAGTGACGTAATGAAGAACACAAATAACGCTTATTATTACGAGAAAAAATAGTAGAATACGATTGAATGCCTAGCGAAAGAGCACCTTTAAAAGTCGAATATATTAGTTCTGAAATTTGCTTTTTAACTATTTTAGTTAAAATTGTTCTGGCCAAAATTGTTGTTTTGAGGAAATGAAAGAAGCATTTCGATATTTAAAGGGGCATTGAAAATTTCAATTTTTGCTTACTAAGTCCCTTCCCGATAGTACGCGACAACAGTTTTGATAAGAAGACCTCCCAAAGAGAGAGAAAAAAAAAAAAAAAAACGCGTATCCATGACCGATTATCTCGGGGAAGATATGAAATTCTATATTTTTTTGAATAGAGGCTTGAAACTTCCATTTTAGAGTTTATAAAGATGTTGAGTTTGATCACACAATTATCGCCATAGAACATACCTCTTTTTGTGGATGATTTTCCCTTTTTTAAATTATGCGAACTTTTTATGCTAATGATTTTTGGAGGATGATTTTAAATTTAAACTATATACATTCAAATACACCTCAACAACCAGATTATTTTGATGTATTTGATGTATATTCTCATCCAACGTCTGTTCTTACCATAAACAGTTTTATTTAGTATAAATAGTGGGTACTAGTGAGTAGAGTATGACATTATACTTTGCTTCCTTTATGTTCCTTCCGGTGTTATTTGCCCACTTTACGTTCCATGGCACCTTTCCAAGGCAGATTACCAGACTGGTTATTTGGCAGTGTATAATGTGGTCAAACAGGTTTTTTGTTTTTTTTTTAAATCGAAAACTAGAGAATGTCAAATTGCGTATTTAGGAATACTTTTGTAGGGAAAGCTGTCAATCACCCATGTGTTATCTACAGTTCCATTTTTGAAGTATGTGCTATCAAGAGCGGTTTCTGATTTGTTTTGGACAATTGCCTTTAGCCAACAATAGTTTGATATGAATGTTTCGGTAGATAGGATTTGCAAATTTGATCCTATTAAGGTGGAAAAAAAAGAATTTAGCATTTGCGAGTAATTCGATGTGATGTCAATTTAAAATAGTTAAGAAATAAGAAATTTAACAAGAAATGGCTGAAAACTGATTTGGGGGGAGATGGGTTGATAGTGTATCGTATAATACACAATTGATGTTTGAACAGCGTTGTCAGTTTAAAATAGTGTAACGAGAGCTTGTTAACACAGGCAATTTGTTATCAATTTGGGACAACATATATCTATGAAAATCGTTAATGATGATAGAATGACGTTGTGAGTTGACCTAGCTCTACCTCTCCGATGTGTTCTGTATAATACACAAGTGGTTTCAAACTTTTACCTTGAGAATCGATGTTGTTAGCAGAATTTCAAAAAGGATCATTTATGAGTGCTGGCGTATCTTATGAAATAATTTAGGTTGAATGATAAATTTAATTTATTTTTTTTAATTCAGTATTTTTTAAGTTAGTACACTCGATATCATAAAAGTGTCTGATTAAAACTTTTACCTTGAGAATCGATGTTGTTAGCAAAATTTCAAAAAGGAACATTTATGAGTGCTGGCGTATCTGATGAAATAATTTAGGTCGTATGATAAATTTAATTTATTTTTTTAATTCAGTAGTTTTTCAGCAAGGACACTCGATATCCTAAAAGAGTTTGATTCAAACTTTTACCTTGAGCATCGATGTTGTTAGCAGAATTTCAAAAAAGGATCGTTTATGAGTGCTGGCGTATCTGATGAAATAATTTAGGTCGTATGATCAATTTAATTTTTTTTTTAATTAAAAAGTGTTTAAGCAATGACACTCAATATCCTAAAAGTGTTTGATTCAAACTTTTACCTTGAGAGTCGATGTTGTTAGCAGAATTTCAAAAAAGGATCGTTTATGAGTGCTGGCGTATCTGATGAAAAAATTTAGGTCGTATGATAAATTTAATTTAGTTTTTTAATTCAGTAGTTTTTCAGTAAGGACACTCGATATCTTAAAAGTGTCTGATTAAAACTTTTACCTTGAGAATCGATGTTGTTAGCAGAATTTCAAAAAGGGTCGTTTATGAGTGCTGGCGTATCTGATGAAATAATTTAGGTCCTATGATCAATTTAATTTATTTTTTAGTTCAGTTATTTTTCACTAAGGACACTCGATATCCTAAAAGTGTTTGATTCAAACTTTTACCTTGAGAATCGATGTTGTTAGTAGAATTTCAAAAAGGTAGGAGGAATTGAGTTTTATGGATGGTATGGAAAAATGGTACTTGTTAAATATTCGGGTAAACATACGACTAAGAAATGTTTCACTATAAATAAGGCAATCATGTTTTTCCAAACTTTATTGGGCGGGGGTAACTATTTAGTGTAAAAAATTCTATGAGGAATTGAGTTTTATTGATGGTATCATAATATTGTACTTGTTAAATATTCGGGTAAACATACGACTAAGAAATGCTTCAATATAAATAAGACTATCGTGTTTTTCCGAACTTTCTAGGGCGGTGGTAAGTATTTAGTTTAAATGATTCTAGGAGGAATTGAGTTTTATGGATGGTATGGAAAAATGGTACTTGTCAAATATTCGGGTAAACATGCGACTAAGAAACGCTTCACTATAAATAAGGCTATTGTGTTTTTCTGAACTTTCTAGGGCGGGGGTAACTATTTGGTTTAAATAAGTCTAGGAGGAATTGAATTTTATGGATGATATGGAAAAATGGTACTTGTTAAATATTCGGGTAAACATACGACTAAGAAACGCTTCATTATAAATAAGGCTATCGTTTTTTTCCGAACTTTCTAGGGTGGGGGTAAGTATTTAGTTTAAATAATTTCTAGGAGGAATTGAGTTTTGTGGGTGGTACGGAAAAATGGTACGTGTTAAATATTCGGGTAAACATTCGACTATAAATAAGGCTATTGCGTCTTTCTGAAATTTCTCTGAGAGGCGTGGGTAATTATTTAGTTTAAATAATTCCAGGAGGAATTGAGTTATGTGTCGGATGAGGAAAAATGGTACGTGTTGCATATTGGGGTAAAAATACGACTAAGAAACGCTTCACTATAAATAAGGATATTGTGTTTTTAAGAACTTTCTAGGGAGGGGGTAACTACTTAGTTTAAATATTTCTAGGTGGAATTGAGTTTTATGAATGGTATTGAAAAATGGTACTTGTTAAATATTCGGGTAAACATACGACTAAGAAACGCTACACTATAAATAAGGCAATCGTGTATTACCGAACTTTATAAGGCGGGGGTAACTCATCAGTTTAATTAGTTCTTGGAGGACTTGAGTGTTGTGGATGGTATGGAAAAATGGTACTTGTTAAATATTCGGGTAAACATACGACTAAGAAACGTTTCACCATAAATAAGGCTGTCGTATTTTTCCAAACTTTCTAGGGCGGGGGTAACTATTTAGTTTAAATAATTCTAGGAAGAATTGAGTTTTGTGGCTGGTGTGGAAAAATGGTACGTGTTGAATATTTGGATAAACATACGACTAAGAAACTTTTCACTATAAATAAGGCTATTGTGTTTTTCTGAACTTTCTAGGGCGGGGGTAAGTATTTAGTTTAGATAATTCTAGGAGGAATTGAGTTTTGTTGATGGTACGGAAAACTATTAAGTTTCAAAGATTCAGGTACAAAGACCACTATAAATAAGGGTCTTATACGTTTTTGACCGTTCTGTTAAAGATAGGGTTATCTATGTTTTTGAAACAGGTCTAGAAAAAAATGAGTCTCGAGGATGGCGTGGAAAAATGGTCAGTGGAGGGTAAATTAAGAGTTGAGAGGGGTAAAAATGGGAGTTATTTAGTACCCGATAAACAGGTGACTTGAAATGCTTCATTAGAAATAGTTTATTGCTAATGACACCTCCTCGAAAGATATTTTTTTTATTGTATTTTATAGCTATTAGCCAAACGTTGCTCTGAGTTTGTCACACCAACTAGTAAATATTTATCGGGTTTTATTTTTTCTGTTCAATTATTTTCAGTGCAAGCCAATATAATTACCTCATTCTTTTATTCTAACTTAACTTGTAGGAATAGGACTTCTAGAATAAGGATTCATTCCCTCGACTAAATCAGTTTATTCATGTAAAATGGTGAACAAAAGACTATTAATTCTCCGTATTCTTCTTCTTCTTCTTATCTAGCTAAACGTTGCGCTGTGTTTGTCACACCAACTAGTAAATATTTATCGGGCTTTTATTTTTTTCGTTCAATTATTTTCATTGTAAGCCAATATAATGCTAGGGGGAGTAAAAATGGTAGTTATTTAGTACCCGGTAAACAGGTGACTTGATATGCTTCATTAGAAGTTGGTTATTCATAATGATACCTGCTCGACAGATATTTTTATGGCTCTAAAAATTGTACTCTCTGCTTGCCCAGAGACACGATTTGGCTTTCCCACTATTGCTCTATGGCCGGTTATCGACACTACCTAGTTTATTGCATGTATAAAATCAGTATTTTTTACACAGTGGAACGATAAACAAATAACTAATATCTTTAAAAAAGTGAAGATGGTGCATTTTAAGAAAGTTTGTTCACATGATAGTGTTATTGTAGAATTGAATGCTGACAAGGAGAAGTATTTAAACTAGGAAATATGTAAAAGGGGTAGCACTATCGGAAAGGTATGCGTGCATTTTCATGGCAGTAAGGAATTAAATTTCTTTGGAGTACCAAAAAAATTCAACTCTTATGATGGTCGATATATGCGAGATTGAGATCTCCAGAGATGATTGCACTCAAATAGAATGCCAACATAAAAATAATAGTTGATAAAGGGGGGCATCTTCTTGCTAGTGCTTGTGGTAACTTGTTGTCCTGTGTTAAACCATATCGTCAGCTTTCGGGTTTTGGCATTCAAATGAAAGAAAATACTAAAAGAAAGGACTACTCTTCGACTAATATAATAAAACATATCCTGTGTACGTGCTGGAACTCTTACCTGTGTAAAAATAGTGTGATAATAGACAGTGAAATTGTTAGAAAAATAAAAAGGGCATTGGCAGAAAATATCACTAAGGAATATAAAGATGAATCGATGAAAAACAAAATACCAGCAAACGTTACTGCCATTGATTCAACAGTCAATGAATCAAATAATACCAAAGACGAAAAGCATATTGACCCTGTCGATGACACACCTATAAAAATTGTGTATGAGTCAAAATGGAATAATGATTATTCTACTGATTACGAACTAAGAGAAGACAATAGCTATAATATCAAGAGAGAACATGGTGAACCATTTTATGGAACAGATTCAAAATTTCCAAAGTTGTTCATTGATATCAATAATGTATAATTATATATATATTTTTGTATTAATATTCTACATGACATTATTTCATTAAAAATATATTATGCATTACATTGTTATATGTTCATTATTTTTAGAGTAAGCTAGCATATCGAACGTTTAGAATGTTTATTAAAACATCGGAGATGTAATTAAAGGAATTTACATACATCATATATCGGATAGATAGGTTAACATAGAGAAAATCTAAGTATAAGAATGAATAAATTCTCTATCAACATCCATTGACAGATACTTGGGATAGCATTGAAAAAATCCAAGTATCAGAGTGAATAAGTTCTTTATCGATGTCTTTAGACAGATACGTTTGATAACACTGACATAATTTAAGTATCAAATTGAACAAATTCTTTATTAACATTCTTTATCGATATCATATGTTGGATACGTCGGATAACATTGACAAAATCAATCTATTAGAATGAATAAATTCTCTACCATCATCCATTGTCGGATTTCTCATTATGAAAAAATTATAAGTAAGTAAGTAGCAAACTCTTTCTTGAATTCAACTCATGGATACACAATGCAGATATTATAAAGAAAATTGTAATTTCTAGACTTCATTTGCATGCAATAGATACCGAGAGTTCTATGACTCCTCCCCGCAATGACTTCTAAGGGTTTTATGACTCCTCCCCACAAGGAATTCAGATGGTTTTAGGACTCATCCCCCTAGCCATAACTCCATTCAACCTTGAGCGAAGGTATAAAAGTTTGATGAAGTATTTCTCTACTTAACAACTACATAAAGAGCTTCCAAGATGATGGAACTGTATGACACCGAATTTATCAGTTTGAACAAATCAATTTTCGGCGTTATATTCTCATACGTTTTTTTACAATTGTATATAAAAATCACAGAGATTGACTGTTATTATAGAATACTGCACTATAACATGTTTTAACATGATAAACTTGTTGAGTACTACAATGAGTCATATAAACAGACTGGGATTCTACGATAGAGTGATTACACCACTTAATAATACTGGTCAGGAACTGAGAAATGTTCAGGAGGAAGTCAATGAAATTTGCAGCTTTTTCGGAGTTGAAGCACTCTACGTAAAGGGTAACATACCTAGAGATAAAGTTTTAATTCAAAAGTGTGACCCTAGGATTCTACTTTTCAATCTAGAAGAGTTTAAGTGTCCTAAATTTGAAGGGGCTTATAACCGTCCTGAAGACAAGGCGAGTTCCCTCGCGCAGTGGATACACAAGGACATCCAAGATCGTGATAAAGCCATATGACATGATAAAAACTGGTCAATATAATTCGATAGTCGCTTCTTGACGTTTAAGAGTGACCTCTAAGTACTATTTTTGTGTAAATATGATGTTGTTTTTTCTCGAGAAAAAATCTGTTAATACATTTAAGCAATAATAAATTTTAAGCTTAAACCATGTTAATTCTTTAGAATATTTACATTCATTTCATGAAATTATCAAGAAATTGTAATTAAGAAACAATCACTTTCTTGAATTCAATTCCTGGACACAATACAGTTATTTAATTCAAAAAATCATGATAAAATAGTAAGTAAGTAATAGATTCTTTATTGTTTTCACCTATTGGATACACAACAAGGAACTATCATTCAAGAAATCATGAAGAAATTGTAAATAGGTAACAAACTCTTTCTGAAAGTCAGCTCTTTTATACACGAAAAAGAAATTTCATTCAGGAAATGATGGAAAAATTGTAAGTAAGCAACAATGTGTCTGTGCGTGCGCAAGGCAGAGCAATTTCCTCACACTTTCCACTATTTAATGCCCCCCCCCGCGGTGTTCCCCACCCCCGATTTTTGCTAGAATTCTTTAAGAATGACCCCTGAATCACAAAAAACCGTTTAATTAGAATAAATAACTCTTTTGAAAGTACTAAAATACTTTAGCATAAAGAGCAAGGTATTGACTAGGGGGCGAACACCACCGATGTCTCTGATTGGCTCCTAAAAAATGGTAAATTCCACTATTTAATGCCCCCCCACCGGCCAAACTCTTTCTTGAAGTCACCTCTTGTATACATAAAGCAGAAATTTCCTTCAAGAAATTATGAAAAAATTGTAAATCGCAGACTGCGGTGGGGTGGAGGGGGACATTAAATAGTGGAATTTGTGAGGAAATTGCTCTGCCTTGCTCACACACAGACACATTGTTACTTACTTACAATTTTTCCATAATTTCTTGAAGGCAATTTCTGCTTTATGTATACAAGAGGTGACTTCAAGAAAGAGTTTGGCCGGTGGGGGGGCATTAAATAGTGGAATTTACCATTTTTTAGGAGCCAATCAGAGACATCGGTGGTGTTCACCCCCTAGTCAATACCTCGCTCTTTATGCTATAGTTTGTTTAGTACTTTCAAAAGAGTTATTTATTCTAATTAAACGGTTTTTTGTGATTCAGGGGTCATTCTTAAAGAATTCTAGCAAAAATCGGGGGTGGGGAACACCGCGGGGAGGGGGGGGCATTAAATAGTGGAATTTGTGAGGAAATAGCTCTGCCTTGCACACACACAGATATATTGTTACTTACTTACAATTTTTTCATAATTTCTGGAATGAAATTTCTGCTTTATGTATGCAAGAGCTGACTTCAAGAAAGAGTTTGTTACCTATTTACAATTTCTTCATAATTTCTTGAATGAAATTTCCGTGGTGTGTATTCTATATGTGAAAACAATAAACAGTTTATTACTTATTTGCGATTTTATTATGATTTTTTGAATTAAATATCTGTACTGTGTCCAGGAATCGAATTCAAGGAAGTAATTGTTTTTTACTTACAATATCTTGATATTTTAATGAAATGAATAGAACTATTCTAAAGAATAAACACGGGTTAAGCTCAAAGATATTTATTGCTTAAATGTATTAAACGATTTTTTTTGGAGAAAAAACAACACAACATATTTACATAAAAATAGTACTTAGAGTTCACTCTTAAACGTCCAGAAACGACGGTCCCATGATATAGAATAGTTTTTACCATGTCTTATGGATTTATCACGATCAGGTATGTCCTTAGGTATCCACTGCGCGAACAACCTAACCTCGTCTTCAGGACGGTTATAAGCCCCTTCAAATTTAGGACACTTAAACTCTTCTAGATTGAAAAGTGGAATCCTAGGGTCACACTTTTGAATTAAAACTTTATCTGTAGGTATGTTACCCTTTACGTAGAGTGCTTCAACTCCGAAAAAGCTGCAAATTTCATTGACTTCCTCCTGAACATTTCTCAGTTCCTGACCAGTATTATTAAGTGGTTTAATCACTCTATCGTAGAATACTAGTCTGTTTATATGAATCATTTTAGTACTCCACAAGCTTTTATCATACTCAAACATGTTATAGTTCACTATCCTATGATAATAATTAATTTCTTCGCGTTCTCCAGACAATTATAAAAATGCACATTCAAATATAACACCAAAAAATGATTTTTTCAAACTAGTAATCTCGGTTGCATACAGTTCCATAAACTTCGAAGCAATTAATGCAGTTGTTAAGTAGAGAAGTAGTTAATCAAACTTTTATTCCTTCGCTAAGTGTAGAACGGAGTAATGGCTAGGGGTATGAGTCCTAAAACCATCTGAATTCATTGTGGAGAGGAGTCATAAAACCTTTAGAAGTCATTGCGGGGAGGAGTCACAGAACTCTCGGTATCTATTGCATGCAAATGAAGTCTGGAAATTACAAATTTTTTTTTATAATATCTGCGTTGTGTATCCATGAGTTGAATTCAAGAAAGAGTTTGCTACTTACTTACTTACATTTTTTTCATAATGAGAAATACGACAATGAATGATGATAGAGAATTTATTCATTATAATAGATTGATTTTGTCAATGTTATCCGACGTATCCGACATATGACATCGATAAAGAATGTTAATAAAAATTTGTTCAATTTGATACTTAAATTATGTCAGTGTTATCAAACCTATCTGTCAAAAGACATCGATAAAGAACTTATTCACTCTGATACTTTGATTATGTCAATGCTATCCCAAGTATCTGTCAATAGGTGTTGAAAGAGAATTTATTCATTCATATACTTAGATTTTCTCTATGTTAACCTACCTATCCGATATATGATGTATGTAAATTCCTTTTCTTACATCTCCGATGTTTTAATAGACATTCTAAACGTTCGATATGCTAGCTTACTCTAAAAATAATGAAAAAATAACAATGTAAGGTATAATATACTTTTAATGAAATAATGTTATGTAGAATATTAATACAAAAAATATATATTATTATACATTATTAATATCAATGAACAACTTTGGACATTTTGAATCTGTTCCATAAAATGGTTCACCATGTTCTTTCTTGATACTATAGCTACTGTCTTCTCTTAGTTGGTAATCAGTAGAATAATCATTATTCCATTTTGACTCATACACAATTTTTATAGGTGTGTTATCGACAGGGTCAATATGCTTTTCGTCTTTGGTATTATTTGATTTATTGATTGTTTGATCATGACAGTAACGTTTGCTGGTATTTTGTTTTCCAGCGATTCATCTTTATATTCCTTAGTGATATTTTCCGCCAATTCTCATTTTATTTTCTAGCAATTTTAATGTTTATTATCACACTATTTTAAAACAGGCAACAGCTCGAGTACATAGACAAGATATGATCCATGATATTAGTAGAAAAGTAGGCCTTTCTTCTCGTATTTGTTTTCGTTAGAATGCTAATGCCCAAAAGCTGACAATATGGTTTAACACTGGCAGTAGCAAGAAGCTGCCCCTCTTCATAAACTATTATTTTTATGTTGACATTCTCTTTGAGTGCAATCATCTCCGGAGATCTCAATCTCGCATATTCACCATCAGAAGATTTGAATTTTTTTGGTACTCCAAAGAAATTTAATTCCTTACTGTCATGACAATGTACGCATACGTTTCCGATAGTGCTACCACTTGTACTTATTTCATAGTTTAAATACTTCTCCTTGTCAGCATTCAATGCTACAATAGCACTATAATGTGAACACAATTTCTTAAAATGCTTCATCTTCACTTTTTTATAGATATTAGTTATGTGTTCCAATTATATCGTTCCACTGTGTAAAAAATACTAATTTAATACATTCAATAAACTAGGTAGTGTCGATAACCGGCCATAGAGCAATAGTGGGAAAGCCACATCGTGTCTCTGGGCAAGCATAGAGTACAATTGTTAGAGCAATAAAAATATCTGTCGAGGAGGTATCATTAGCAATGACCTACTTCTAATGAAGCATATCAAGTCACTTGTTTACCGGGCACTAAATAAATACCATTTTTACTCCCCCTAGCATTATATTGGCTTACACTGAAAATAATTAAACGGAAAAAATTAAAGCCCGATAAATATTTACTAGTTGGTGTGAACAACACAGCGCAACGTTTAGCTAGATAAGAAGAAGAATACGGAGAATTAATAGTCTTTTGTTCACCATTTTACATGAATAAACTGATTTAGTCGAGGGAATGAATCCTTATTCTAGAAGTCCTATTCCTACAAGTTAAGTTAGAATAAAAGAATGAGGTAATTATATTGGCTTACACTGAAAATAATTGAACAGAAAAAATAAAACCCCGATAAATATTTACTAGTTGGTGTGACAAACACAGAGCAACGTTTGGCTAATAGCTATCAAATACAATAAAAAAAATATCAGTCGAGGAGGTATGATTAGCAATAAACTATTTCTAATGAAGCATTTCAAGTCACATGTTTATCGGGTCCTAAATAACTACCATTTTTACCCCCCTCAAAACTTAATTTACCCCACACGTACCATTTTTCCGCACCAGCCACAAAACTCAATTCCTCCTAGAATCATTTAAACTAGATACTTACCCCCGCCTCTCACAGAAAGTACAGATAGACACAAAAGCCTTATTTATAGTCGAATGTTTACCCGAATATTTAACACGTACCATTTTTCCGTACCACCCACAAAAATCAATTCCTCCTAGAATTATTTAAACTAAATACTTACCCCCGCCCTAGAAAGTTCAGAAAAACACAATAGCCTTATTTATAGTGAAGAGTTTCTTGGTCGTATTTTTATCCAAATATTCAACACGTCCCATTTTTACACACCAGACAAATAACTCCAGTCGTTCTAGAATTATTTAAACTCCATATTTACCCCCGCCCTAGAAAGTTCGAAAAATCACGATAGCCTTATTTATAGTGAAGCGTTTCTTATTCGTATGTTTACCCGAATATTTAACAAGTACCATTTTTCCATACCATCCATAAAACTCAATTCCTCCTAGAATTATTTAAACTAGATAGTTACCCCCGCCCTAGAAAGGTCGAAAAAACACGATAGCCTTATTTATAGTGAAGCGTTTCTTAGTCGTATGTTTACCCGAATATTTAACAAGTACCATTTTTCCATACCATCCATAAAACTCAATTCCTCCTAGAATTATTTAAACTAAATAGTTACCACCGCCCTAGAAAGTTCCGAAAAACACGATAGCCTTATTTATAGTGAAGCGTTTCTTAGTCGTATGTTTACCCAAATATTCAACACGTACCATTTTCCACACCCGCCACAAAACTCAATTCCTACTAGAATTATTTAAACTAAATACTTACCCCCGCCTCTCACAGAAAGTTCAGAAAGACGCAATAGCCTTATTTATAGTCGAATGTTTACCCGAATATTTAACACGTACCATTTTTTCCGTACCACCCACAAAAATTAATTCCTCCTAGAAATTATTTAAACTGAAAACTTACCACCGCCCCTAGAAAATTCAGAAAAAAACGATAGCCTTATCTATAGTGAAGCGTTTCTTAGTCGTATGTTTACCCGAATATTTAACATGTGCCATTTTTCCATATCATCAATAAAACTCAATTCCTCCTAGACTTATTTAAACTAAATAGTTACCCCTGCCCTAGAAAGTTTAGAAAAACACAATAGCCTTATTTATAGTGAAGCGTTTCTTAGTCGTATGATTACCCAAATATTTAACAAGTACAATTTTGCCATTTCTTCCAAAAAACTCAATGCCTCCTGGAATTTTTTGAATTAATCTCTTACCCCCGTGTCTAAAATTCAGTTAAGAAAGACACAAGACCCTTATTTATAGTAGAATGTTTACCCGAATCTTTGATAAGTGGCATCTTTCCGTACCATCTACAAAAATCAATTCATCCTAGAAATTATTTAGACTAGTTACTTAACACCACCCTATAAAGTTCGGAAAAACACGATAGCCTTATTTATAGTGAAGCGTTTCTTAGTCGTATGTTTACCCGAATATTTAAAAAGTACCATTTTTCTATACCATCCATAAAACTCAAGTCCTCCTAGAATTATTTAAACTAAAGAGTTACCCCCGTCCTAGATATTTCGGTATTACACGATAGCCTTATTTATAGTGAAGCGTTTCTTAGTCGTATGTTTACCCGAATATTTAACAAGTACCATTTTTCCATACCATCCATAAAAATCAATTCCTCATAGAATAATTAAAAATAAAAAGATACCCCCGCCCCAGAAAGTTCGCTAAAACACGAAAGCCTTATTTATAGTGAAGCGTTTCTTAGTCGTATGTTTACCCGAATATTTAACAAGTACCATTTTTCCATACCATCCATAAAACTCAATTCCTCCTACCTTTTTCAAATTCTTCTAAAAATATAGATGTTCAATGTAAAATTTTTAATAAGACACATTTAGGATATTGAGAGTCCTTACTGAAAATACTATTGAATCAGAAAAAAAATTAAAATTATCATAGAAACTTAATTATTTTATCAGTTACGCCAGCACTCATAAACATTCTTTTTTTGAAATTCTGCTAACAACATCGATGCTCAAGGTAAAAGTTTGAATCAAACACTTTTAGGATATCGAGTGTCCTTTCTGAAAAACTACTGAATTAAAATATCAATTAAATTTATCATACGACCTAAATTATGTCATCAGATATGCCAGCACTCATAAACGATCCTTTTTGAAATTTTGCTAACAACATCGATGCTCAAGGTTAAATTTTTAAACTGAAAATTTTAGTATATCAAGTGTACTAACCTAAAAAATAATGAATTAAAAAAAATTAATTAAATATATCATACTACTTAAATTATTTCATCAGATACGCCAGCACTTATAAACGATCCTTTTTGAAATTCTGCTAACAGCATCGATGCTCAAGGTAAAAGTTTGAAACCACTTGTGTATTATACAGAACATATCGGAGAGGTAGAGCTAGGTCAAATCACAACGTCATTCTATCATCATTAACTATTTTAATAGATTTATGTTGTCCCAAATTTATAACAAATTGCCTGAGTTAACAAGCTCTGGTTACACTCTATTTTAAACTGACAACCCTGTTCAAACATCACTTGTGTATTATACGATACACAATCAACCCATCTCCCCCCAAAACAGTTTTCAGCCATTTCTTGTTAAATCTCTTATTTCTTAACTATTTTAAATTGACATAACATCGAATTATTCGCAAATGCTAAAACTCTTTTTTTCCACTTTAATAGGACCGAATTTGCTAATCCTATCTACCGAAACATTCATATCAAACTATTGTTGGCTAAAGGCAATTCTCCAAAACAAATCAGAAACCGCTCTTGATAACACATACTTCAAAAATGGAACTGTGGATAACACATGGGTGATTGACAGCTTTCCCTACAAAAGCATTCCTAAATACGCAATTTGACAATCTCTAGTTTTCGATTTAAAAAAAAAAACCTGTTTTGACCACATTATACACTGCCAAATAACCAGTCTGGTAATCTGCCTTGGAAAGGTGCCATGGAACGTAAAGTGGGTAAATAACACCGGAAGGAACATAAAGGAAGCAAAGTATAATGTCATACTCTACTCTAGTGGATTAAGCGGGTACCACGAAAAAGTCAAGTTTGGTCAATGCTGATGAAATAAAATGAAATAGGATGAATATATGATAGTTTAGAAACAAATTTGGGCCACATATTTGCACATTAGGGGGGCGAATAAAGCATAGCATATATTAAATACGTAACCTAACTTAACCTAACCTAACCTAGTTACCTTTTTCTCCCCTAATCCCCAAAAAACAATCGTTTAAATAGTGTAGCTAATTGAGAAACCACGGCTTTGCAGTCATTTATTATCTATAGCGGTCTCTTGCAAATAGCCCGTTTGATGGGTTTCGTGACTGGTTTCCTTGATAGAGTCTTGATAAACAAAAAAAATTAAAAATATTAGCTAGTTTTCGGAACCTTCGTACCAAGGTCTAAATTCCAGAAGTGGTGGATTTTAAACTAATTTGTTCATCCTTTCTTTTTCAGATTTAAGACATGGTATTTTTTTTTTTTCACTAGCTTGTCTTCATAGAATATTAAAAATGATAAAAGCAAGGAAGCTTTAAAGGTAGTAGGAACTTCAGCTGCCTTCCTCAACTATTCTTTGGACTGTAGGTGTATTCTTGAAAGTTTAATTGGCGTGCCATAACAATTTCCCGATTGAGAAGGATGTCACTGCTCCGTAGTTTTGCCTTAAGATTTCCTCTCCCAATCTACTTGGCGCCATTTTATCAACTTTAATGTTTGTATTGATTTGATTCTGCTCCACTAAGTTCCCTATATTGCAATTAAAATTAATCTAATTGCTTGATTTCTATTTTTATTGAACCGCATAAGAGTAAAACGTAACCTTTTACTAAATTAGGTAACAGATGATGTTTACTTTTCCATTTGTAATTTTAAATAACCCTGTAAATCTTGGTTTTAAAATAGTTAGTTTAATTAACGATAAAAAACAAGACGAATTTGCTTACAGTTTAAACAAATATCACCAATTCTTGAAATTTTGAATCTAGATATGTTGAGGACTCGATTCGTGATTTGGTTGTAGAGCCTTAGCCATACCCTAGTATCAAACTCGTCGATAATAGAATTTAGATTTGCGAATGCGATGTGTTTCTTCTTCATCTTACTGTCACACTTAGCCTAAAGAAGTAGAAGAAGTAGAAGTAGCTCTACAACCGAATCAGGAAATTTGGTTTTAAAAACGGATATCAAAGCTATTTAGGACCCAAGTACATAACTCACTACTCATCATACCAAGTATCTTTAGCAAGGTTCATTATGCAGACAGGAATGTTGTTCAAAACTTCTGCGTTTTCTAATTTAAGGAAATGGTGCTTTAAATCTTCGTAAATTGGTTAATCCTGAAGAATCAAACAGTTCGTGGTAACGAACTGTAAGTAAAGAGCGAAGCGCCTCAATAAAAACTCTGAAAAATGAAATTTTGATAACAATAGATATATCAGAATAATTTGTTTATTATACTGATTCCAAATATATTAGTTTCATTAAGTTAATCTTTACCTATCAAAGTTACGAGCCTGAGAAAATTTGTTTGATTTTCGAAAAAGGGGAGACACCCCAAAAAAATCAAAGAATCTAAAAGAAATTGCACCATCAGTTTCAGCTTATCACAGAACCCTACTGTAGAGGTTTCAAGCTCCTATCTGCAAAAATGTGGAATTTTGTATTTTTTGCCCGAAGAAAGATCACGGATGCGTGTTCATTTCTCCCCACCCCTCGACTCAGTGGTCCTAAAATATCGCAAGAGAGCTCATTCGGCCCGAAATTGAAAGTTCTAGTGCTCTTTTTAAATGACCAAAAATTTGGAGGGCAGATAGGCCCCTTCCCACGCCACTTTTTTCCTTAAAATTCCCCAAAACCTTGATATAGACATTTTGTTCAGCATAGTTAAGAGTCCCATAAACAATACTTTTGGAGATAACATGAGCCGCCACAGCCCCCGGGAAATGGTATTTAAGTTATAAGCAAAGCTTATTGATTATGTTATAGTAAACCGAAGACTGGCAGGATCAATACAAGATGCTAGGGTACATAGAAGTGTTGTTAATGGTGTTAAAAGTAAAGATCATAGGGTTAATTTAAAGCTGAAATTTCGGAAGGGTATACCTCCCGGGAAATTACAATGACGGGAAATTTTAGAAAAGAATTTTTGAAGTTGCTGATGATTTCTTGGGGAAGAAAGGTAAGACTGCAGCTAGGAATATTAGTGAAAGAGGTTTATGTTTAATAGAGAGGAGAAGGGGTTTGCACAAGAATTATCTGAGTGATAGATCATATAAAAACAAAATGAATGTAAAGAAAGGGGAGAAAGCATTAAAATATGAACTAAAGATGTGAGAAATGGAGGCCAAGAATAAAATTGCCAAGGATCTAGAAGATGCAGCTAGACAGAATAATAGTAAAATATTGTACTGGCATGTTAATAAATTGAAAGGGAGTAGTCAATCTGGACATATCCCACTTAAAGACAGGGACGGGACCCCAATTAGTGATAAGGAAAGAGTTAGAGATGGGAGGAACATTTTGAGAATGTGCTAAACCGAGATACAGTTGCAGGAAAAGATATAGAGGAAAAAAAAGTTTATAATACCTTGGGTGAGAAGGAAGATTTGTTTTGCGAGGCAGAACTAGCGACATTATATACTAAGAGGAATAAAAAAAAGGCTCCAGGTGTTGATAGTGTGGTAAATGAGTTTCTTAAATATGGTGGCTCTCAGGTTAGAATAAATTACTGAAGATTATGAATATGATTTTCGTTAAAAGGGAAGTATCTAACGATTTTAGGAAAACGTTAATTAAACCACTGTATGAGAAAGGTGATAAGGGTGAGTGTCGTAATTATTGAGGCATTAAGAAGATATTGAGGCTTGAGTTGAAGTTATCAAGTATTTTGCAGTAGGTTGCATAATTGAGAGGCAAATGTTTAAATGGCTACGGCACGGGTAAATGGCGGGAGTAAGTATGACTAAAGCATAACTAAAGCATTTTTTTTCCTATTAAGACCCTTCGTCTTCTGTACTTCGCACTGATTCAATCATATATCCGATATTGCTCTCTTGTATGGCTGGCGACATTTAAAGTTCATACGAATATTATCAATAAAATAATTAAAAAAGCATTAAACCTAATTAAAGAAACGGATTCGCTATATTCTCTAGATAGTTTGGAAGTGTTTAATTGTTCAGTTTTTGTTTACAAATATTTTCATTCTCTATGACCAAAATGCTTTTCCGGAATTTTTTCACAAGTTGAAACATGTCGGGGAAGATCACGAGATAGAAGCCTGTTGGTTGTTTCGTTTACGCCATGCGTTCGGTCTGATTTTTCCTTGGACATTTTATGTTCACGAATATGAAATGGTCTACTACAGGAATTAAGATGAAGACCTAGTCTTGCTTCATTCAAATTAAATTTAAAAAAACATCTGAGGAAGAAGCCTTAATAATAGTAAATAATTTAATATGATTTTTTATGATTAAAAATAATTGAAAATCGATAAAAAAGTTTATAATGTTAATTTAATAATTTTATTTTTGCAATAAAATTATAAGCTTTATCAGATCTTGTATTATCCCGTTGAATTTGAAATTTAAGTTAAGTTTTATTATTGGTATTTGTAAAATATGGAGGTTATTTGAGTTCATGCTGGTAGGCATGGGGAGGACCGCGACTATGTGATATATTTAAAAGTGTGATATAATGTTTCCTCAACAGGATTGACCTAGAGGGCCAATTATTATGGATTATGGCCCAAAATTGGTTTGTTAAATGTATTTGTGAGTATTTGTAATTTAAGTATTAAGTATTAATAAAACCGATCTGAATTGAATTAGTCTGGTCTCGGTAGGTAGCAAATTAATTAGTAATATGTTACTTTTTAGACTGAGACATGATGTAAACAAAGTTTTAAGAGATGAACAGTTCGGTCTTAGAAAAGGTAAAGGATATGTCAACCAAATTTTCCCTCTTAGATTAATAATTGAGAAGTGCCTGAGTTATCAAACACCTTTGGTCCCCAGTTTTATAGATTATAAAATAAAAAAAAAACAAGTTTTTTTTAACTGAAAGTAAGGAACGACGTTGAAAATTAAAACGAACAGAAATTATTCCGTATATGAAAGGGGCTGTCCCCTCCTCAACGCCCAACTCTTTACGCTAAAGTTTTTCATTAAAAAAAAAGAGTTGTGAAAAAGTCAAACTTTAGCGTAAAGAGCGAGGTGTTGAGGAGGGGACAGCCTCTTTCATATACGGAATAATTTCTGTTCGTTTTAAGTTTTAACGTCGTTCCTTACTTTTAGTTAAAAAAATTTGTTTTTTTTTTATTTAATTTTTGAACGTTTTTGATTTAATGCAGGTTTTGATTTTGGCTCACCGCACATGAATCATTAAAACAAAATTTGAATATTTGAAAATTTGAATACGAACGTTTTTATTAGTAATAAATATACGTAAGTTACGAATTAACTTACGTAACGAACTTCTATATTCATATATTTTTAATACGTATATTAGAGGGTTCGCCCCCCAGTCAATACCTTGCTCTTTAAGCTAAAGTTCGAATTTTGTTCCAATTCTTTAAAAATGACCCCTTAATCACAAATGCCGTTAATTAGAATAAATAGCTCTTATGAAAGTACTAAATAATCTTTGGCTTAAAGAGCGAGGTATTGACTAGGAGGTGAAACCAATCATATACGTAATGTTTTCTGTCGTTTTAAGTTTCGATGTTGCTCCTTACTTTCAGTTGAAAAACTTGTTTTTTATATATATAATCTCTGATCTTTTTTTAAATAATGCTGGGAAATCCGGCGCCCCCTACATAGCAATGTCCCTTCCCCCATGAAAACTTCCTTCGTGGAGAGATCCTCCCACATAACCCCTGACCCACTCCCCCCCCCACTACCATAAAAAATTCCCCCTGAAAACGTGTGTACACTTCCCAATAACCAATACTATACGTTAACATTGGGTAAAGTTCGTAACTTTCAGCCCTCCCCCCGGGGACTTTGGGGGATTAAGTCATCCTAAAAGGCATAGTTATCATATTTTCGACCATGTTGAACAAAATGCATATCTCAAAATTTTGATCAGGTGACTTTGGGAAAAACATCAGCGTGGGAGGGGGCCTAGTTACCCTCCATTTTTTTGTTCGCTTAAAAAGGGAACTAGAACTTTTAATTTGCGTTCCAATGAGCCCTCCCACGATGTTTTAGGACCACTGGGTCGATACGATCATCCCTGGGGAAAACAAATTTCTGGCAAAACACCCCTGGCAAAAAAAGCAAAATTCCACATTTTTGTAGATAGGAGCTTGAAACTTCTGCAGTAGGGTTCTCTGGTACGCTGAATATGATGGTGTGATTTTCATTAAGGTTCTATAACTTTTAGGGGGCTTTCCCCCTTTTTTCGAGAATCAGCCAAATTTTTTCAGGCGCGTAACTTTTGATAGATAGCACTATACTTGATGAAACTTGTAAATTTGAAATCAGATTTGATTCTTTTGATGTATCTATTGGTATCAAAATTCCGTTTCCTAGGTTTTCGGTTACCATTGAGCCGGGTTGCTCCTTACTTACAGTTCGTTACCACGAACTGTTTGATGAGCAAGCGTTCGATTCTGTTGATAGAAGAGCTTTAGCAAAGGTCTAATACTTGTATGGTATACCAGACAAATACACTAAAGTGATTAGTGCTATGTACGTGAATAACACTGCTGCGGTTAAGGTAGGAAATGGGGATAGCAGCTGGTTTTGTATTAAATCAGGAGTTAAGCAGGGTTGATTTTTATCCCCATTTATATGGATCATTTTGATGCACTTTGTCATAAGGAGTACAGAAAAGGCAATGGGAGACTACGGAATCAAATTGGGAGGAAAAAGTCTCCTGGACTTAGATTATGTTGATGATTTAAGCATCCTAGATTAAAGTGTGAGCAAAATGAATGAACTTTAAGAGGTTTTGCGATTTAAGGGGGCTAGAATAGGTTCGAAAATTAATGTTAAGAAGACTAACTCACTGAGGCTAGGAATAAGCTAAGATGAAAAGGTGAAGATGAAAAGTAGAATAGCCAAGGCGAAGGGTTTTTATTTTACAGCTAAAAAAGTTTGGAAAAATAGGAAGATAAGTCTGCAAACCGAGATTAGAATATTAGAAGGTACAGTGATGACAATGTTCAAATATGGCTTTGAAGCATGGGAGTTCCAAAAACTGGATGAAGATTTACTAGATGCTTTCCAGAGAAATTGCCTACGAAGTGTTCTGGGTACCCGGCTGACTAACCGTATTTTAAACACTAGGTTGTGCGAAAAATGCGGTTCAATACCGCTTTCTAGGGCTATAATGAACGAAAAGTTGAGATGGCTACGGCACGTTCTGCAGATGAAAGATGATAGATTGCCGAAAATTGTCCTTTTCGGCCCACAGTTTAGGGCTAAACAGAAAGCAGTTTGTCCTCGTCTGGGGTGGGAGGATGTAATAAAGAAAGATTTAAAGGTAATGGGAGGTGGCTGTCGCTGGTGGCTTGTCGCTGCGGTGAGTTGTTAGCAGTAGTAGTAGTAAAATTTACCATTATTTACGTATAGTATTTGTTATTAGGAAGTATGCACACATTTTTTTGGAGGGGGCGAATTTTCTGCTCGAGGATTTTTCAATGGGGAGTATTTTACACTGGGAGGAAAGTTTCCTGGGGGTGAGCTTTTCAAGAGAAATTTTACACCGGGGGAATTTGCCAGAATTCCTACACTCAACTCTTTTTATATGTCTTAGTTTTTCTTTGCCGACTCAATGTTACTCATGATTGAATTGTCTAGAGAATATTCCCGTAGAGAGAAAAGATTTTTCCGTGAAGGTGGAGCCAGATTTCCTGGCATTATTTAAAAACGATCAGAAAATTAAATAAACAAAACAAGTTTTTTCAACTGAAAGTAAGGACCAGCATTAAATAAAACGAATAGAAATCATTACGTGCATGAGGGGGTCGTCCCCTCCTAAACACCCCGCTCTTTATGCTAAAGTTTGAATTTTGTTTCAATTCTTAAAAAATGAGTGCTGAAACAGAAAGGTCGTTTAATTAGAACAATAAGAAGCTTTTTTAAAAATACTTTATCACTTCAACGTGAAGAGCGATCTGTTAAGGATGGGGCAACCCCCCTAATATACATAATAGTTTCTGTTCCTTTTAAGTTGTAATGTTGCTCCTTATTTTTCAGTTGAAAAAACTTGTTTTTTTAATTTATTATTCTTTAATCTTAATTTTATCCACAAGCATGACTATAATTTTCAAATGCCTAATAAAATGGTGTAAAATGGTGCATACTTAAAACGTATAAAAATTCAAATAAATGAATAAAATACACCTTAAACGAATATTAAAGTGTGAGTTAAGCATTACATTAATCTTAAAAATAACAGTTACTACTATGGATGAATAGATATAACTAAATGAAGGAGGCTTAAAATGAATAGTCAAGTTAAACTTAAATCAGCATTTCAACTCCCCAAACCATCTCCAGTATCTTGAAGATATACTATTTTGATAACCTAGAGACACTTCGCGTCTTTCGTTTCCTCTAACACCTCTTCCAAGGTGGAATTCAAGGTCGGCTTTGCCATCCAAACACTCTCGGAGACTTGCACCTTAGAATTAGAATACAAATAGATAAATATATTTGGGAAAACGGTAATATGCTCGTGTTTCTTGTAAGGTTAAGAACCCAAATTTAATTACTGTGACGGGACATCCCTGATAGTTCTGTCTTCACAGAAACGTTTAAGCGCTGCGAGGAGAGAAGTAGGGGATGTCGGAATTTAGAAATTACTTCACAGGGCCTAATCAGATGATAGATGTATGCCCTTAGATTCAAATCACGTAACACAATCATTTCCAAATCTTGCAAGAAAGCACCGTATAAAAGCGGGTTGTGATGGGGATAAGAGCTTGACAACATCTTTCCAAAAGTTAAAATGGTTCTTCCATCCCGTTTTTCTCCCGTATCAAAGCAATTTTCGATTTGGAAAGCAGTCATTGTTCAACGCCTTTACCAATTTTGAAATCTCAAGAAAACAATAGTACATCTTACCCACACGTCTGCTGTTTCATTTCACAAACAGAGGCATAAACATTCCCATTGGAGGCACATACAGGATCTGGCTTTTTGGAGGTGGCACACTCTTCCGGGCAGTCATCTGTAAGTAACTTGCTTCGATTCATGCATGGTCCATTATGAGACAGTCTTATTCCTCGTAAGCAATGTTCTACCTGAAGAAGGCATAGATTTGGATATGTCCTTGCATCTGATCCACAGACAGGATCAATTTCTTTGGGGCAAAAATTTTCACATTTTGATCCCTTATACCGTGTGCATAAGCTAGCATCTTCAACTTTGATATCTGCAACGATAAATAACACTTTTACGTTTAAATCTAATCCATCCGTAAAAACAATTAATATTTTTGATTGAAATTCAAAACTTATCAAAGAATTTATACTTCCTATATTTTCAATAAAAGTAAAAAAAAATGAAAACTATTCTAAAGAATGTCTTGATGTACCATTCACAAAAAAAACAAAAACGAAAAAAAACGTTAGACCTCATATAGCGGTCGTCCAATATCAGAACAGATTCTGCATGTGTTCCACAGTCGTAGTTAGATATATAATTTGAATGGGTAAATGGAATAGGGACAACACTCCATAATAATTTGAATAAATTTCAAGCTATTAGACTCTCCATATATATTTTATTAAGAAAAAAGAATTCCAAAGAAAGAACGTTTCCAAAGAAAAGTAAACAGCGATATTAAACTTAAGACGAGCAAAAATGAAGTCCTAGTATAACTTAAATTAAAAAGGACAAGAAATTACTATCGAAGAATAAATGAAACAAAAAACAAACTGAAATTAAAGTAAATAATCCCATCAAACGTAAGGATAACAAATATGGATAAAGACGATTAAATAAAATTTATTTAAATTCTTGGGTGGCATAAAGTGATCTGAGCACTACTTTTGATTGTTTTCAATATAATTGTTGCATAGATTTCGTTCAACTTGAAATAAAGGTTTAGGACAGTTCTGGAACTGAGCTTTTGATTTAATAGTAATTTCTAAATATTATACTCGAAAAAATCCTCCTGGGAGAACATTCAAAAGATTACATATGAACTGAAAAAGAGTAAGGAAATAAAAACAAATCAGAGGAATCGCCCAGCTCTCTTTATAACTGACTCTTTAAACTCTTGTGTTTGCGACTTCGACGTGAGCGTTTGCTTGTAATTCTGACAACCTGGACGCATATAATGTCTTTCAGTTGAGTTCCATAACCCTCTCAGCATTTTTTGAAGGTTCAGATAAATACCCTTAACCTTTCCTGCGTAGTTCCATCTTAATACTCTTATCCGTCTCTGAGACATTACACCCCCCCCCCATTTTGACTACCTGGATGCGCATAGGGTCTTTTGATCTAGTTCAGCATCCCCCTCAGCATTCCTTGAAAATCTCTACTTAATACCGTTAGTAGTTTTGGAGATTCTTCTGATATATCCTTTTGAAAATATGGACGCACGTTGTCTTTTTTCTATACGTGAAAAGACAAAGCAGCCGCTCGTGATCGATAGAATTGTGACTAACCGATGGCAATATTGAGGTCACATGGTGCGGATGGGTGAGGGCCGCCTACCCCATGATGTGTGGTTTTGGGTTCCTTCTGGTATCAGAAGATGTGGGCGACAGAAGACAACAATAGGCAAATTCCTTGAGAAGGATGCTGCGCTTTTGAGATCGTCGCTCGAAGAAATTTGGTCAAAAGCGCAAGAGAGGTTGTCATGGAGAGGCACCATTGTCACCTTTTGCGCTGGCCAGCGTGGGAAGACCTAAATCTAAGTAAGTAAGCTGTGGCGGATCCAGGGGGCCGAGGGGGCGCCTCCCTAGCTTAGTCTAAATTAGTGTAATTTACTTAATTAACCCAAGTTTGCATTAATTAAACTTGCTCTTAACGCAAGTTTATCAGATAAACCTATTTTGCGCCCCCCTAATTTTTTTAACCGATCAACCTATTTTGCCCCCCCCCCCTAAGAAAATTCTGGATCCACCCCTGTAAGTAAGTTGTGTCTTTTGATTTAGTTCAACATTCCAACTGATACTACCTTACAGTTTGAGTTTAACATTCTAAGCCATTCCTGAGATATTGCAGATATGCCCTTTAGATAAATGGAATGCAAATAGTATCTTATGATTAAGCTCAACAACCCTCTCGACATCAGCCTCTGTAAATTTCAGCTTAATACCCTTAATTGTTACTGTCTCGGAAATATCGCATATACAACTTTTTAACAACATGGATGCATATAGTGTCTTTCAACTTAATGCAACATCCTTCTCAACATTCCCTGGAAGTTCCAACTGAATCCCCTTAGTCGTTCCTGTGATTTGGACAACATGGATGCATATAGTGTCTTTCAACTTAATGCAACATCCCTCTCAACATTCCCCGGAAGTCCCAACTGAATCCCCTTAGTTGTTCCTGTGATTTTGTAGATACGCTTTTTGAAAACCTGAACGCACATAGCGTATTGTGATTCAGTTCAATATCCCCCTTAGTATTTTCAGAAAGTTTCAACTTAATACCATTAGTAGTCACTGAATAAGCACGGGCAATGTTCTATTTTTTTGGAGAAACAGAAAAAAAATAGGGCTTGGATTGAATAGAACAGAAACAGAAAACGTCAACAAAAACAGAAGACCTGTTTCTGTTTCTTTTCTGTTTTTTAGTAAAAACAGAAAACAGCTGTTTTTATTTAAAACGCTTTATACCTTAGTTCCTCCAATGCCATCCAGGGTGCATAGGGCATTAGTGAGACTCGTCCATTCTTCTCAAAGCTTGGCAGCGGCCAATACATCCGCCCAGTCTGGCACAATAGCAGTGTTTATTGTTGCTCATTCTTTTTCGTACGTCCAGCGTAGAGTATTCATCGGCCTGGCTCTGCATCTTGAGCCTCCTGGATTCCATTGGAACGTCATCTTCAGTAATCTACTGTCCGGCGTGCGTAATCCGTGACCAAGAAAGCATCAGCGTCTATGCTTGATTACTTCTGTGACGGGTAGTTGCATGGTGCGGGATCGTATTTGTTCGTTGATAACTCGGTGGTACCAGCGGACGTGCAACAATCGTCCGAGACAGTAATTCTCAAAGGTTAGCAGATGTTTCTCTAGAGCTTTGTCGAGTTTCCGGGCTTCACATGAGTAAAACATTATGCTCATCACGTTGCTGTTGAAGAGTCTCATTTTTAGCCTTAATGAGAATTTTGGAGATTTCAATATAAATGAAAGCCGATTCAAGGCAGTCTGTGCCATCCCAATTCTGGTCTGGATCTCTTTAGCTATGTTGCCCCTCTCTTCAACTATACTGCCAAGGTCACGAAAGCATGATACTTGCTCGACTCTTTCGCCCTTATGGTATATCTCGAGAGGTTGATCGTCGCAAACAGCCATAGATTTCATCTTCTTTACGTTAACATGTAGTCCCCCTTTTTCAGCTCAGTCTATTACACGGTTAAAGAATTCTTGCAGGCTAGCCTTGTCTTCATTTAGGAGGGTTAGGTCGTCAGCAAATTCTACATCTGACAGTTGTCTTGAGCTTCTAAGCCCTTTGCCGTTGGCACTTCAGAGAATGAGGTCGATGACAATGATGAACAGGAGGAGAGACAACACGCATTCCTGCTTAACCACCGAATCGATTTTGAACCGTCTTGCATCACTAGTACTGGTACAAACGCAGAATTCTGTTTCTTCGTACAAGGCCATGATGAGATTTACTATTTTCTCTGGCAATACATAGTGGGATAAAATCTTCCACAGGGTTCCTCGATCGATTGAATCGAATGCTTTTCCAAAGTCTATGAATAAGATCAGGAATTTCCCCCTCCGTTCATTGCTCTCTTCAATCAGCCTTCGCACAATGAAGATAAGGTCAGCGCACGCTCTCCTAGGTCTACAACCACTTTGTTCCTCGCGGAGGTTTTGGTCGATATGACTGATGCTTCCGTTTAATAGTATCAGACTGAACAACTTAGCAGCTACAGATGAAAGGGCGATCCCTCTCCAGTTTCCGCAGGACTTGGCATCTCCTTTCTTAAATAGATTTACCATAATGCCTTTGCTCCAATCTTTGGGAACTCTTTTCGTTTCCCAGACGGTTTTGAAAAGGGTGGGCCAAACTGTCGGTCATATGCCAAATGAAACTTTTATTATTTCAGCAGCGATGCCATCAGCACCACGTGACTTGCCATTATTAACTTCTTGGCGGAATTTAAGATCTCAGTGGGAGAGATTGGGTCTAGGTTAATGCTTAAATCGAATTAAGGTACTTCTGGGATATGGTGTGTCTGAGGTGGTCTAGGTCAATTAAGAAAATTGTCAAAATGTTCTGCACAACGTTCCTTAATCTGCTCTTCAAAAGTTAGGAGGTTACTTTTACTGTCTTCAATGGACTTTCGGCATTTTTTTTGGCAGCTTCCTCTTTTGTTCAGCTTTGGCATCGATGAATTTACGCTTGTCAATTCGTGTCTTGTTCTTAACTTCTTGGGCTTCTTAAAGTACAGCAATGAGAGGCGATCTTGGTGATTACCTTGTGCACTATTTCTTCTGTGTCTTTAAGACGGTGCGTTCAGCTATGGTCTTCCATATTTCACCAGAAACCCATCTTTCGTTAGGCCCCTTTCGGACACCTAGGATCTCTTTCACAGATTCTACATAGGCAGACGAGAATGCAGTCCATATAGATTCAACGCTTCCTGCTTCTTCGGTGTTGTGATTTGCCAGTACTTCAAAGCGATTTTTGAGAGATAGACAAAACTTTCTCTTCGTTGCGGCTTCGTTCAGCATGTCCACATCAAATATCGTCTGAGTATGTCTCCTTCGTTTCTGAGCTGCAAGTTTGATCTTGACCTTGGCGATAATTAGTTCATGGTCTGAACTTAAGTCAGCACTTCTCATGATTCTTACATCTACGATACTTTTTCTTCAAGCTTTACTCCAAAGAATATGATCTATCTGATTTTTGGTTATGTGGTACGGGGACGTCCCAGTGTATTTGTGAATGTTTTTATGTAAAAATTACGTTCCACCGATCAACAACCCGTCTTCAATAGCAAGATCGACTGATAGGGAGCCGTTTTGATTCAGTTTATCGACGCCATGCCTCCTGATAACGCTGGATTTAGGTTGTCGACGCCATGCCTCCCTATAACGCTGGATGTGCATTCTGTGTCGTCGCCAACTTTGGCATTAAGGTCTCCGAGAACACACATGATGTCGTGCCGAAGTTTATCACATCTTTCAATGTACGGTAAAATTCATCTTTGATTCCGCTATCTGCGTCATTTATCGGAGCGTAGACTGAAACCAGTGTCATTTTAGCGTGTTGGAAAGCAAACCTGGCTGTGAGGATATGGCTGTTTAAAAGTCTCTTTTTTGAACACTTGAAGCTTAAAGAAAAAAAAGTTTGTAGTCGATAAGTTTTGGTTTATCATCAAAAAGTTAATAATAGGGTCACTTATTCAAGCCTTAAAGTTTATCACTCGAAACATACGCTTTTCCCGCGTTTTAGACATAGTCCGGGCATACTGCTTTTGTGTGAAATAATCGGTGATAAAAATGCCGGTTTGCTCGACACATTAGTAATAGGTATGCTAAGATGCTTTAGAGTGATTTTCGACAGCTCCAGAAACATGTCTCTGTTTTGAGTCCAGAAAATGAGTAGTTCTCCGATTTGAAAACATTAAATTTTAGCCTCTTATTAACTTCTTGTCAGGGTTCCAACCTGCCGATGTAGTTCTCTTCAGTGGCAGTAACACTTTTAAGAAAACTTTGTACTATTGCAGCACTTTTTCCGCAAAAAAAGTTTTTCTAATGAAGGGCAAAAACTGTCTAAGCACACATATATCGCCATCCTTTTTTTCTTTGTGGCTATTTTCTTCCATTTTCCCGTTGCTTTTTTCCAAAAATGGGCTATTACGTTTATACAGCGTCGCCTCGAACTTCCAGGGAATGCATAATAGTTATTTGAGACAGTTCGATAATAAAATAGTTTTTGTCATCAATTTATGCAGTCATCTTAGAGTCAACTCAGTGTTTAAGCAGAGCCCATAGTTGCTTTGGGAAGGGGAAGTCTCCCCCTTCCAGACCATATTTTGTCCCTTCCTACATCCTGATATTCGGAAGCCATCTTAAACAAAAGTACAAAAGAAGAAAAATGCACGGGAAAAAGACACTTCTTACTTCCAATTCAAATTTTTCGTTGCCTTGCAGCATAAAACAACCTTAAAGATTATTTATTTCCTAGAAAGTGTGTCCAAGAGATAGATCAAAAGAAAGATTAATGGTTTAAGGGTGCTTCACATATTTTTGCGGTGCTTCGCGTTAAAAAATACTGTTCAAGGCCATCCACCGAATCTATTCAATACTTTCTTTCAGATTTTTCTTCTCTTAAACAGTTTTCAAAGGGACGTAAATATAAGGGAAATTACACTTTTTAATAATTTATTTCGAAAATTTCTGTTGCTCTGCAGCAGAAATTACTTTCTCTAACCAATACACTTTCTCTATTATAGAAATTGTTACCACTTCAAACTTTTGTTTCAAAAATACGAGCGGGCCTAACTTATATTATGTAGGCACGTTTTTCTGGCCCATTACCAAAGAATAAGCGTACTCAATCTAAGAGTGATAATTTTATTTCTCAGTCAAGCCCATTCCACTTCGGAAACTCTAGATCTAATAATATTTCAAAGGTGTTAATAAAAAAAATGCACTTTCCCCCCGCCCCGCCCAGAATTTACATAAATTTGCATTACTTTATTTATGCACACTAATTAAAAAAAGAAAAAGCTTACGGTCCTGGAGTTCATTCAATGCTCTCAGCCGAATAACATCGTTTCATGCGAGCCCGT
>NW_028297441.1:1432471-1482719 GCF_049724085.1 Artemia sp. Qi Xiang Cuo
GCTTATTAACAGTTGTATGAACAATTGTACACACCTATGAACAGTTTTAAATGCTTATGAACACTTGTACACGCATATGAACACTTGTAAACGCTTACTAGCAGTTGTGTCATTAGTTGTAAACTCTTTTGAACGCTTGTACACGCTTATGAACAGTTGTAAACGCTTATGACTTGTAAACACATATGAACTTGTAAACGCTTATGAACACTTAAACACGCTTATAAACACATGTGAACGCTTATTAACAGTTTCATGAACACTTGTACACGCTTATGAACACTTGTAAACGCTTATGATCACTTTTTTGAACCCTTTTTAATGATTTTTATCACTTTTAAACGATTATGAACACTTGTGAACGTTTATGAACACTTGTACAAGCTTATAAACACCCTTACCCGATTAGGAAAACTTTTACACGCGTATGAATACTTGTAAACGCTTATGAACACTTGTACACACTTATGAACACTTTTCCAAACGTATGAATACTTCTACATGCTTATGAGCACTTTTACAAGATTATGAGCGATTTTAAACGATTATAAACTGTCGTGAACGCAATAGATCTCATTGAAATGATTATTAAAATTTGCACACGATGTTGAGCACTTTAGCTCAATAATGACAACCTTGACACAATTCCTAACACTTTCAAACGCTTTTGAACAGCTTTATGAACTCTTGAGCAAGATTATAAGTTCTTGTAAACGCTTATGAACACTTTTAAACGCTTATAAATACTTGTTAACGCTTATGAACAGTTTTACACGCTTATGAACAGTTCTAAACGCTTATAAACACTTGTAAACGCTTATGAAAACTTGTAGACACTTACGAACACTTGTAAACGCTTATTAACAGCTGTAAGAACACTTGTAAACAATTATATACAATTTTAGACGCATTTGAACACTTGTAAATACTTATGAACACTTTTAAACGCATATGAACCCTTGTGCACGTTTATGAACGGTTTCGAACGCTTTTAAAAACATTTGAACGCATCAGAACAAATATAAATGATTATTAATATTTTTAGTGTTTATTTATAATTCTCATGAATACTTGTACATACTTCCGAACACTTTTACATGAATATGAACCCTTGTGAATGATTTATACCAGTTATACACGCGCTTATAAACTATCGTACATGCTAATGAACAATTTTATATACTTATTAACACTTGTAAGGACACTTTTAAATGATTCTGAACACTTGTACATGCTTATTAATACATTTACACGCTTATGAATACTTTTGCACGCTTATGAACACTTTGAAACGAATATTAACACTTTTAAACATTTTTGAACACTTGTAAATTCTTATGCACACTTGTAAACGCTTGTTAACCCATGTACACTTTAATAAAAACTTGGGAACGATTATTAACTCATTTAAACGCTTGTGAACACTCTAACATAATTAATGACAATTTTAAACAATTTTGAACACTAGTAAACACTGATTATCAATCTTACACATTTATGAAAACTTGTGCACTCTTATAAGAAGTAGTGCACGATTATTAAAACTTGTACACGCTTATGAACACTTGTACACGCTTATGAAAACTTGTACACGCTTATAAACACTTGTACACACTTATGAACACTTGTGAACACTTATGAACACTTGTAAACTCTTATTATCACTCTTACATGATTATGAGCACTTTTGCACAAGTATAAGCACTTGTACAGAATTATGAGAACTAGCGACCTCTTATGAACACTAGTACCTGCTTATTAACTATTCTAAACGCTAATTAACACTTTTAAACACTAATTAACACATGTGAACGCTTATGAACATTTGTAAACGCTAATGAACACTTCTAAACGCTTATGAACACTTGTAAAACATATATGTACACTTGTAAACGCTTATTAACAGTTGTAAACGCTTATTAACAGTTGTATGAACACTTGTACACGCTTATGAACACTTGTAAACGCTTATGAACACTTGTAAACGCTTATGAACACTTGTAAACGCTTATTAACAGTTTTATGAACACTTGTATTGCACATGAACACTTGTAAACGCTTATGAACACTTGTAAACGCTTATTAACAGTTGCATAAACACTTGTACACGCTTATGAACACTTGTAAACGCTTATGAACACTTGTAAACGCTTATGAACACTTGTAAACGCTTATGAACACTTGTAAACGCTTATGAAAACTTGTAAACGCTTATGAGCACTTGTAAACGCTTATGAACACTTGTAAACGCTAAGGAACACTTGTAAACGCTTATAAACACTTGTAAACGCTTATTAACAGTTGTATGAACACTTATACACGCTTATGAACACTTGTACACGCTTATGAACTCTTGTAACCACTTATGAACACTTGTAAGCGCTTATGAACACTTGTAAACGCTAAGGAACACTTGTAAACGTATATGAACACTTGTAAACGCTTATTAACAGTTGTAAACGCTTATTAATAGTTGTATGAACACTTGTACACGCTTATGAGCACTTATAAACGCTTATGAACACTTGTAAACGCTTATGAACACTTGTAAACGCTTATTAACAGTTGTAAACACTTATGAACACTTGTAAACGCTTATGAACACTTTTAAGCGCTTAGGAACACTTGTAAACGCTTATGAGCACTTGTGAACATTTATGAACACTTGTACACGCTTATGAACACTTGTAAACGCTTATGAACACTTGTAAACACTTATGAACACTTGTAAACGCTTTGGAACACTTGTGAACGCTTATGAACACTTGTAAACGCTTATGAATACTTGTAAACGCTTATGAACCCTTGTAAACGTTTATGAAAACTTGTAAATGGGTATGAACACTTGTAAACACTTATGAACAATTGTAAACGCTAATGAACACTTGTAAACGCTTATAAGCACTTGCAAACGCTTATTAAGAGTTGTATGAACACTTGTACAGGCTTATGGACACTTGTACACGCTTGTGAACACTTGTAACCACTTATGAACACTTGTAAGCGCTTATGAACACTTGTAAACGCTAAGGAACACTTGTAAACGTAAATGAACACTTGTAAATGCTTATTAACAGTTGTAAGCGCATATTATCAGTTGTATGAACACTTGTACACGTTTATGAACACTTAGAAACGCTTATGAACACTTTTAACCGCTTATGAACACTTGTAAACGCTTATGAACACTTGTATGAACAATTTTACACGCTAATGAACACTTGTAACCGCTTATGAACACTTGTAAACACTTATGAACACTTGTAAACGCTTATGAACACTTGTAAGCACTAAGGAACACTTGTAAACGCTTATGAACACTTGTTAACGCTTATGAACACTTGTACACGCTTATGAACACTTGTAAACGCTTATGAACACTTGTAAACGCTTATGAACACTTGTAAACGCTTCAGAACACTTGTGAACGCTTATGAACACTTGTAAACGCTTATGAACACTTGTAAACGCTTATGAGCACTTGTAAACGCTTATGAACACTTGTACACGCGTATGAACAATTGTAAACGCTTATTAACAGTTGTATGAACACTTGTACACGCTTATGGACACTTGTAAATGCATATTTAAACTTGTATGAACACTTTTAAACTCTTATGAACACTTATAAACAAGAAGAAACACTTGAACACGAGAATGAGCACTTGTAAATTATTATTAAAAGTTGTATGGAGAGTTGTAAATGCTTATGGACACTTTTTAACGCTTATTAACATTTGTTTAAACAATTTTACATTCTTATTACCAATTATGCATACTTTTGAACACTTTAGCACTCTTCTAAACAATAGTAACTATGTATTAGAGGTTTTGCACGCTAATAAAAACTAGTAATCACTTATGAAAAATTGTAAACACTTATTAAAAGTTTTATAAACACTTATAAACGTTATGAAAATTTGTAAACGCTTATTAATAGTTGTATGAACACTTGTACACGTTATGAAAACTTGTAAACGCTTATTAACAGTTGTATGAACACTTGCAAACGTTTATGAACACTTGTGAACGCTAATGAACACTTGTAAACGGTTATGAACACTTGCAAACGCTTTTGAACACTTTTGAACGCTTAAGAACACTTGTACACGCTTATGAACACTTGTGAACGCTTATGAACACTTGTGAACGCTAATGAACACTTGTAAACGCTTATTAACAGTTGTATGAACACTTGTACACGCTTATGAACACTTGCATACGCTTATGAGCACTTGTAAACGCTTATGAACACTTGTAGACATTTATGAAAACTTGTAAACGCTTATGACAACTTGTAAACGCTTATGAACACTTGTAAACACTTATCAACACATGTAAACGCTTATGAACACTTTTAAACGCTTATGAACACTTGTAAACGCTTATGTACACTTGTAAGCGCTTATGAACACTTGTACACGCTTTTGAACACTTGTAATCGCTTCTGAACACTTGTAAACGCTTATGAACACTTGTAAACGCTTATGAACACTTGTAAACGCTTATGAACACTTGTAAACTTTTATGAACACTTGTAAACGTTCATAAAAACTTGTAAACGCTTTTGAACACTTGTAAACGCTTATGAACACTTGTACACGTGTATGAACACTTGTAAACTCTTATTAATATTTGTATGAGCACTTTAAAATATTATGAAAACTTGGAAAAACTTATGAACACTTGTAAACGCTTATGAACACTTGTAAACGCTTATGAACACTTGGAAACACTTATGAACACTTGTAAACGCTTATGAACACTTGTGAACTCTTATGAACACTTGTACACGCGTATGAACACTTGTAAACGCTTATTAATAGTTGTATGAACACTTGTACACGCTTATGAACACTTGTAAACGCTTATGAACACTTGTAAACGCTTATGAACACTTGTAAACGATTATGAAAACTTGTAAACGCTTATGAGCACTTGTAAACGCTTATGAATACTTTTAAACGCTAAAGAACACTTGTAAACGCTTATAAACACTTGTAAACGATTATGAAGACTTGTAAACGCTTATGAGCACTTGTAAACGCTAATGAACACTTCTAAACGCTAAGGAACACTTGTAAACATATATGTACACTTGTAAACTCTTATTAACAGTTGTAAAAGCTTATTAACAGTTGTATGAACACTTGTAAACGATTATGAACACTTGTAAACGATTATGAACACTTGTAAACGCTTATGAACACTTGTAAACGATTATTAACAGTTTTATGAACAATTGTATTGCGTATGAACACTTGTAACAGATTATGAACACTTGTACACGCTTATGAACCCTTGTAAACGATTAGGAACACTTGTACACGCTTATGAACACTTGTGAACGCTTATAAACACTTGTAAATACTTTTGAACACTTGTATACCCTTATGAACACTTGTACACGCTTAAGAACACTTATGCACGCATCTGAACTCTTGTACACTCTTATGAACACTTTTAAAGGCTTATGAACACTTGTAAACGCTTATGAACACTTGTACTCACTTATGAACACTTGTAAACGCTTATTAACAGTTGTATGAACACTTATACACGATTATGAACATTTTTAAACGCTTATTAACAGTTATATGAACACTTTTACAAGCTTATGAAAACTTGTAAACCCTTATTAACAGTTGTATGAACACTTGTACACGATTATGAACACTTATAAACGCTTATGAACACTTGTAAACGCTTATGAACACTTGTAAACGTTTATGAACACGTGTACACGCGTATGAACACTTGTAAACGCTTATTAACAGTTGTATGAACACTTGTACACGCTTATGAAAACTTGTAAACGCTTATTAATAGTTGCATGAACACTTGTACACGCTTATGAATACTTGAAAACGCTTATGAACACTTGTTAATTCTGATGAACACTTGTATACGCTTATTAACAATTTTAAACGCTTTTTTACAGTTGTATAAAAACTTGTAAATGCTTATAAATACTTTTACACGCTTATGAACACCTGTAAACACTTCTGAACCCTTGTAAATGCTTATGAAAACTTGTGCATGCTATTGAACACTTGTGACCACTTATGAACACTTGTAAACGCTTAGGAAAACTTGTAAACGCTTTTGAACACTTGTAAACGCTTATTAACAGTTGTATGAACACTTGTAGACGCTTATGAACACTTGTAACCGCTTATGAACACTTGTAAACGCTTATGAGCACTTGTAAACGCTAAGGAACACTTGTAAACGTATATGAACACTTGTAAACGCTTATTAACAGTTGTAAACGCTTATTAAAAGTTGTATGAACACTTGTACACGCTTATGAACACTTATAAACGTTTATGAACACTTGTAAACGATTATGAACACTTGTAAACGCTTATTAACAGTTGTATGAACACTTTTACAAGTTTATGAACACTTGTAACCACTTATGAACACTTGTAAACGCTTGTGAACACTTGTAAACGCTTATGAACACTTGTAAGCGCTAAGGAACACGTGTAAACGCTTATGAACACTTGTGAACGCTTATGAACACTTGTACGCGCTTATGAACAGTTGTAAACGCTTATGAACACTTGTAAACGCTTATGAACACTTGTAAACGCTTCGGAACACTTGTGAACGCTTATGAACACTTGTAAACGCTTATGAACACTTGTAAGCGCTAAGGAACACTTGTAAAGGCTTATGAGCACTTGTGAACATTTATGAACACTTGTACACGCTTATGAACACTTGTAAACGCTTATGAACACTTTTAAACACTTATGAACACTTGTAAACGCTTCGGAACACTTGTGAACGCTTATGAATACTTGTAAACGCTTATGAACACTTGTAAACGCTTATGAACACTTGTGAACGCTTATGAACACTTGTACACGCGTATGAACACTTTCAAACGCTTATTAACAGTTGTATGAACACTTGTACACGCTTATGAACACTTGTAAACGCTTATGAACACTTGTAAACGCTTATTAACAGTTTTATGAACACTTGTATCGCGTATGAACACTTGTAACCGCTTATGAACACTTGTAAACGCTTATGAACACTTGTAAACGATAAGGAACACTTGTAAACGCTTATGAACACTTGTAAACGCTTATGAACACTTGTAAACGCTTATGAACACTTGTAAACCCTTATTAACAGTTGTTTGAACACTTGTAGACGCTTATGAACACTTATAAACGCTTATGAACACTTGTAAACGCTTATGAACACTTGTAAACGCTTATGAACACTTGTAAACGCTTATGAACACTTGTACTCGCGTATGAACATTTGTAAACTATTATTAACAGTTGTATGAACACTTACACACGATTATGAAAATTTGTAAACTCTTATTAATAGTTTTATGAACACTTGTACACGATTATTAAAACTTGTAAGCGCTAAGGAACAATTGTAAACGCTTATGAACACTTGAAAACGCTTATGAACACTTATGAATGCTTATGAACACTTATACACGCGTATGAACACTTTCAAACGCTTATTAACAGTTGTATGAACACTTGTACACGCTTATGAATACTTGTAAACGCTTATGAACACTTGTAAACGCTTATGAACACTTGTAAACGGTTATGAAAACTTGTAAACGCTTATGATCACTTGTAAACACTTATGAACACTTGTAAACGCTAAGGAACACTTGTAAACGCTTATAAACACTTGCAAACGCTTATTAAGAGTTGTATGAACACTTGTACACGCTTATGAACACTTGTACACGCTTGTGAACACTTGTAACCACTTATGAACACTTGTAAGCGCTTATGAACACTTGTACACGCTTATGAACACGTGTAAACGTATAAGAACACTTGTAAATGCTTATTAACAGTTTTAAGCGCATATTAACAGTTGTATGAACACTTGTACACGCTTATGAACACTTTTAAACGCTTATGAACACTTGTACACGTTTATGAACACTTGTGAACGCTTATTAACAGTTGTATTAACACATGGAAACGCTAATGAACACTTGTACCCAATTATGAACACTTGTAAACGCTTATGAACACTTGTACACGCTTATGAACACTTGTAAGCACTAAGGAACACTTGTAAATGCTTATTAACACTTGTTAACGCTTATGAACACTTGTACACGCTTATGAACACTTTTAAATGCTTATGAACACTTGTAAACGCTTATGAACACTTTTAAACGCTTAAGAATACTTGTGAACGCTTATGAACACTTGTAAACGCTTATGAACACTTTTAAACGCTTATGAACACTTGTAAACACTTATGAATACTTGTAAACGCGGATGAACAATTGTAAACGCTTATTAACAGTTGTATGAACACTTGTACACTCTTATGAACACTTGTACACGAGTAAGAAAACTTGTAAATGCTTATTAACACTTTTAAACGATTATTAAAATTGGGAACGCTTATGAACACTTGTAAACGCTTATGAACACTTGTAAACGCTTATGAACACTTGTAATGCTTATGAACACTTGTAAACGCTTATTAACAGTTGTATGAACACTTGTACACGCTTATGAACACTTGCATACGCTTATGAACACTTGTAAACGCTTATGAACACTTGTAGACATTTATGAAAACTTGTAAACGCTTATGAACACTTGTAAACGCTTATGAACACTTGTAAACACTTATGAACACATGTAAACGCTTATGAACACTTTTAAACGCTTATGAACACTTGTAAACGCTTATGTACACTTGTAAGCGCTTATGAACACTTGTACACGCTTATGAACACTTGTAATCGCTTCTGAACACTTGTAATCGCTTCTGAACACTTGTAAACGCTTATGAACACTTGTAAACGCTTATGAACACTTGTAAACGCTTTTGAACACTTGTAAACGTTCATAAAAACTTGTAAACGCTTTTGAACACTTGTAAACGCTTATGAACTCTTGTACACATGTATGAACACTTGTAAACTCTTATTAATATTTGTATGAGCACTTTAAACTATTATAAAAACTTGGTAACACTTATGAACACTTGTAAAGGCTTATGAACACTTTACACGCTTATGAACACTTGGAAACACTTATGAACACTTGTAAACGCTTATGAACACTTGTGAACGCTTATGAACACTTGTACACGCGTATGAACACTTGTAAACGCTTATTAATACTTGTATGAACACTTGTACACGCTTATGAACACTTGTAAACGCTTATGAACACTTGTGAACGTTTATGAACACTTGTAAACGATTATGAAAACTTTTTAACGCTTATGAGCAGTTGTAAACGCTTATGAATACTTGTAAACGCTAAAGAACACTTGTAAACGCTTATAAACACTTGTAAACGCTTATGAAGAATTGTAAACGCTTATGAGCATTTGTAAACGCTAATGAACACTTCTAAACGCTAAGGAACACTTGTACACATATATGTACACTTGTAAACGCTTATTAACAGTTGTAAACGCTTATTAACAGTTGTATGAATACTTGTACACGCTTATGAACACTTGTAAACGCTTATGAATACTTGTAAACGCTTATGAACACTTGTAAACGCTTATTAACAGTTTTATGAACACTTGTATTACTTATGAACACTTGTAACCACTTATGAACACTTGTAAAAGCTTATGAACACTTGTAAACGATAATTAACACTTGTAAACGCTTATGAACACTTGTAAACGCTTATGAACACTTGTAAACGCTTATGAACACTTGTAAACGCTTATGAACACTTGTACTCGCGTATGAACACTTGTAAACGCTTATTAACAGTTGTATGAACACTTATACACGCTTATGAAAACTTGTAAACGCTTATTAATAGTTGTATGAACACTTGTACACGCTTATGAACACTTGTAAGCACTAAGGAATACTTGTAAACGCTTATGAACACTTGAAAACGCTTATGAACACTTATGAATGCTTATGAACACTTGTACACGCGTATGAACACTTTCAAACACTTATTAACAGTTCTATGAACACTTGTACACGCTTATGAATACTTGTAAACGCTTATGAACACTTGTAAACGCTTATGAACACTTGTAAACGTTTATGAAAACTTGTAAATGCTTATGAGCACTTGTAAACGCTTATGAACACTTGTAAACGCTAAGGAACACTTGTAAACGCTTATAAACACTTGCAAACGCTTATTAACAGTTGTATGAACACTTGTACAGGCTTATGGACACTTGTACACGCTTGTGAACACTTGTAACCACTTATGAACACTTGTAAGCGCTTATGAACAATTGTAAACGCTAAGGAACACTTGTAAACGTATATGAACACTTGTAAACGCTTATTAACAGTTGTAAACGCTTATTAACAGTTGTATGAACACTTGTACACGTTTATGAACACTTAGAAACGCTTATGAACACTTTTAACCGCTTATGAACACTTGTAAACACTTATGAACACTTGTAAACGCTTATGAACACTTGTAAGCACTAAGGAACACTTGTAAACGCTTATGAACACTTGTGAACGCTTATGAACACTTGTACACGCTTATGAACACTTGTAAACGCTTATGAACACTTGTAAACGCTTATGAACACTTGTAAACGCTTCAGAACACTTGTGAACGCTTATGAACACTTGTAAACGCTTATGAACACTTGTAAACGCTTATGAACACTTGTAAACGCTTATGAATACTTGTACAAGCTTATGAACAATTGTAAACGCTTATTAACAGTTGTATGAACACTTGTAAACTCTTATGAACACTTGTACACGATTATGAAAACTTGTAAACGATTATGAAAAATTTTACACTATTATTAAAATTGTTAACGCTTATGAACACTTTTAAACGCTTATGAAAACTATTAAACAATTATGAACACTTGTAATCCTTATGAACACATGTAAAAGCATATTAACAGTTGTATTAACACTTGTACACGCTTATGAACACTTGCATACGCTTATGAACACTTGTAAACGCTTATGAACACTTGTAGACATTTATGAACACATGCATACGCTTATGAACACTTTTAAACGCTTATGAACACTTGTAAACAATTATGAACACATGTAAACGCTTATGAAAACTTTTAAACGCTTATGAACACTTGTAAACGCTTATGTACACTTGTAATCGCTTATGAACACTTGTACACGCTTTTAAACCCTTGTAATCGCTTATGAACACTTGTAATCGCTTATGAACACTTGTAAACGCTTATGAACACTTGTAAACGCTTTTGAACACTTGTAAACGCTTATGAACACTTGTAAACGTTTATGAAAACTTGTAAACGCTTTTGAACACTTGTAAACGCTTATGAACACTTGTACACACGTATGAACACTTGTAAACGCTTATTAATAGTTGTATGAACACTTGTACACGCTTATAAACACTTGTAAACGCTTATTAATAGTTATATGAACACTTTTAAACGCTTATGAACACTTGTGAACGCTTATGAACACTTGTTAACGCTTATGAACACTTGTGAACGCTTATGAACACTTGTAAACGTTTATGAAAACTTGTTAACGCTTATGAGCACTTGTAAACGCTTATGAATACTTGTAAACGCTAAAGAACACTTGTAAACGCTTATAAACACTTGTAAACGCTTATGAAGAATTGTAACCGCTTATGAACACTTGTAAACGCTAATGAACACTTCTAAACGCTAAGGAACACTTGTAAACATATATGTACACTTGTAAACGCTTATTAACAGTTGTAAACGCTTATTAACAGTTGTATGAACACTTGTAAACACTTATGAACTCTTTTGCACGCTTATGAACACTTTTACATGCTTATTAATGCTTTTAAACGCTATGGAAACGGATTACATATTTATGAAAACTTGAAAACGCGCAGCGACACTTTTAATTGCTGATGTACACTTTTATGATCACATTAAAACGCCTCTGAACGAATTTGCGTAACACTGGAATCTTTAGCATGTTGCTTAAAGCATGTAAACGTTTATGAACAGTTTTGCCCGCTTATAAATACTTTTAAACACTTATGAACACATGTAAACACTTATTTACAGTTGTATTAACATTTGTAAAATCTTATGAACACTTTTAAACGCTTATGAACACTTGTAAACGCTTATTAACAGTTGTAAACGCATATTAACAGTTCTATGAACACTTGTACACGCTTATGAATACTTATGAACGCTTATGAACACTTGTAAACGCTTATGAACACTTGTAAACGTTTATGAAAACTTGTAAATGCTTATGAGCACTTGTAAACGCTTATGAACACTTGTAAACGCTAAAGAACACTTGTAAACGCTTATAAACACTTGTAAACGCTTACGTGAAGACTTTGTAACCGCTTATGAACACTTGTAAACGACTAATATGAACACTTCTAAACGCTAAGGAACACTTGTACACATATATGTACACTTGTAAACGCTTATGAACACTTTTAAACGCTTATTAACAGTTGTATAAATAATTGTACACGCTTATGAACAATTATAAACGCTTATGAATACTTGTGAAAGCTTATAAGCACTTGTATACACTTATTAACACTTGTGAACGCTTATGAACACTTGTACACGCTTATGAACAATTGTAAACGCTTATTAAACACTTGTACACGCTTATGAACACGTGTAAACGCTTATGAACACTTGTAAACGCTTATGAACACTTGTAAACGCTTATTAAAATTGGGAACGCTTATGAACACTTGTACACGCTTATGAACACTTGTAAACACTTATGAACACTTGTAATGCTTATGAACACTTGTAAACGCTTATTAACAGTTGTATGAACACTTGTACACGCTTATGAACACTTGCATACGCTTATGAAGACTTGTAAACGCTTATGAACACTTGTAAACACTTATGAACACTTGTAAACGCTTATGAAGACTTGTAAACGCTTATGAACACTTGTAAACGCTTATGTACACTTGTAAACGCTTATGAACACTTTTAAACGATTATGAACACTTTTAAACGCTTATGTACACTTGTAATCGCTTATGAACACTTGTACACGCTTATGAACCCTTGTAAACTCTTCTGAACACTTGTAAACGATTATGAACACTTGTAAACGCTTATGAACACTTGTAAACTCTTTTGAACACTTGTAAACGCTTATGAAAACTTGTAAACGTTCATGAAAACTTGTAAACGCTTTTGAACACTTGTAAACGCTTATGAACACTTGTACACGCGTATGAACACTTGTAAACGCTTATTAATAGTTGTATGAACACTTTACACGCTTATGAAAACTTGTAAACACTTATTAATAGTTGTAGTCGAACACTTTTACACGCTTATGAACACTTGTACACGCTTATGAACACTTTTAAACGCTTATGAACACTTGTAAACTCTTATGAACACTTGTAAACGGTAATTAACAGTTGTATGAACACTTGTACACGCTTATGAACACTTTTAAACGCTTATGAACACTTGTAAACGCTTATGAACACTTGTAAACGTTTATGACTACTTGTAAACGCTA
The DNA here is from genome assembly GCF_049724085.1 of Artemia sp. Qi Xiang Cuo. NCBI lineage: Eukaryota > Metazoa > Arthropoda > Branchiopoda > Anostraca > Artemiidae > Artemia > Artemia sp. Qi Xiang Cuo. Next base: position 1,445,967 of record NW_028297441.1, read on the forward strand.
AAGAACACTTGTAAACGCTTATAAACACTTGTAAACGCTTATGAACACTTGTAAACGCTAATGAACACTTCTAAACGCTAAGGAACACTTGTAAACATATATGTACACTTGTACACGCGTATGAACACTTGTAAACGCTTATTAACAGTTGTATGAACACTTGTACACGCTTATGAACACTTGTAAACGCTTATGAACACTTTTAAACGCTTATTAACAGTTTTATGAACACTTGAATTGCGTATGAACACTTGTAACCGCTTATGGACACTTGTAAACGCTTATGAACCCTTGTAAACGATAAGGAACACTTGTAAACGCTAAGGAACACTTGTAAACTCTTATGAACACGTTTGAACACTAATGAACACATGTGAACACTTATGAACATTTGTGCACGCTTATGAACACTTCTAAACGCTTATGAACACTTGTGAACGCTTATGAACACTTGTAAACGTTTATGAAAACTTGTAAACGCTTTTGAACACTTGTAAACGCTTATGAACACTTGTTTACGCGTATGAACACTTGTAAACGCTTATTAATAGTTGTATGAACACTTTACACGCATATGAACACTTGTAAACACTTATTAATAGTTGTATGAACACTTTTACACGCTTATGAACACTTGTAAACGCTTATGAACACTTGTAAACGCTTATGAACACTTGTAATCTCGTATGAACACTTTTAAACGCTTATTAATAGTTGTATTAACAGTTGTAAACGCTTATGAACACTTGTAAACGCTTATGAACACTTGTAAACGCTTATGAACACTTGTAAACGTTTATGAAAACTTGTTAACGCTTATGATCAGTTGTAAACGCTTATGAATACTTGTAAACGCTAAAGAACACTTGTAAACGCTTATAAACACTTGTAAACGCTTATGAAGACTTGTAACCGCTTATGAACACTTGTAAACGCTAATGAACACTTCTAAACGCTAAGGAACACTTGTAAACATATATGTACACTTGTAAACGCTTATTAACAGTTGTAAACGCTTATTAACAGTTGTATGAACACTTGTACACGCTTATGAACACTTGTAAACGCTTATGAACACTTGTAAACGCTTATGAACACTTGTAAACGCTTATTAACAGTTTTATGAACACTTGTATCGCGTATGAACACTTGTAACCACTTATGAACACTTGTAAACGCTTATGAACACTTGTAAACGATAAGGAACACTTGTAAACGCTTATGAACACTTGTAAACGCTTATGAACACTTGTAAACGCTTTTGAACACTTGTAAACGCTTATGAACACTTGTACACACTTATGAACACTTCTAAAAGCTTATGAACACTTGTAAACGCTTATAAACACTTGTAAACGCTTACGAACACTTGTAAACGCTTATGAACACTTGTACACGCTTATGAAAACTTTTAAACACTTATGAACACTTGAAAACGCTTATGAACACTTGTAAACCCTTATTAACAGTTGTTTGAACAATTGTACACGCTTATGAACACTTGTGCACGCTTATGAACACTTTTACCCGTTAATTAATACTTGTGAACACTAATAAGCACTTTTACACGCGTATGAACATTTGTAAACTCTTATGAACAGTAGTTTAAACCATTATAAACGACTATGGACACTTTTAAAAGCTAATTAACAGTTGTATGAACACTTGTACACGCTTATGAACACTTGTAAACGCTTATGAACACTTGTAAACGCTTATGAACACTTGAAAACGCTTATGAACACTTATGAACGCTTATGAACACTTGTACACGCGTATGAACACTTTCAAACACTTATTAACAGTTGTATGAACACTTGTACACGCTTATGAATACTTGTAAACGCTTATGAACACTTGTAAACGCTTATGAACCCTTGTAAACGTTTATGAAAACTTGTAAATGCTTATGAGCACTTGTAAACGCTTATGAACACTTGTACACGCTAAGGAACACTTGTAAACGCTTATTAATAGTTGTATGAACACTTTTACACGCTTATGAACACTTGTAAACGCTTATAAACACTTGTAAACGCTTATGAACACTTGTAAACGCTTATGAACACTTGTACACGCGTATGAACACTTGTAAACGCTTATTAACACTTTTATGAACAATTGTACACGCTTATGAACACTTGTAAACGCTTATGAAAACTTGTAAACGCTTATGAGCACTTGTAAACGCTTATGAATACTTGTAAACGCTAAAGAACACTTGTAAACGCTTATAAACACTTGTAAACGCTTATGAAGACTTGTAACCGCTTATGAACACTTGTAAACGCTAATGAACACTTCTAAACGCTAAGGAACACTTGTAAACATATATGTACACTTGTAAACGCTTATTAACAGTTGTAAACGCTTATTAACAGTTGTATGAACACTTGTACACGCTTATGAACACTTGTAAACGCTTATGAACACTTGTAAACGCTTATGAACACTTGTAAACGCTTATGAACACTTGTAAACGCTTATTAACAGTTTTATGAACACTTGTATCACGTATGAACACTTGTAACCGCTTATGAACACTTGTAAACGCTTATGAACACTTGTAAACGATAAGGAACACTTGTAAACGCTTATGAACACTTGTAAACGCTTATGAACACGTGTAAACGCTTATGAACACTTGTAAACGCTTATGAACACTTGTAATCGCTTATGAACACTTATAAAAGCTTATGAACAGTTGTAAACGCTTATGAACACTTGTAAACGCTTATGAACACTTGTAAACGCTTATGAACACTTGTACACGCTTATGAAAACTTGTAAACGCTTATTAACAGTTGTATGAACACTTGTACACGCTTATGAACACTTGTAAACCCTTATTAACAGTTGTATGAACACTTGTACACGCTTATGAACACTTATAAACGCTTATGAACACTTGTAAACGCTTATGAGCACTTGTACACGCTTATGAACACTTGTGCACGCTTATGAACACTTGTAAACGCTTATTAACAGTTGTATGAACACTTGTACACGCTTATGAAAACTTGTATACGCTTATTAATAGTTGTATGAACACTTGTACACGCTTATGAACACTTGAACACGATTATGAACACTTGTAAACTCTTATGAATAATTGAAAACGCTTATGAACACTTATGAACGCTTATGAACACTTGTACACGCGTATGAACACTTTCAAACACTTATTAACAGTTCTATGAAAACTTCTACACGCTTATGAATACTTGTAAACGCTTATGAACACTTGTAAACGCTTATGAACACTTGTAAACGTTTATGAAAACTTGTAAACGCTTATAAGCACTTGTAAACGCTTATGAACACTTGTAAACGCTAAGGAACACTTGTAAACGCTTATAAACACTTGTAAACGCTTATTAACAGTTGTATGAACACTTGTAAACACTTATGAACACTTGTAAACGCTTATAAACACTTGTAACCGCTTATGAGCACTTGTAAACGCTAAGGAACTCTTGTAAACGTATATGAACACTTGTAAACGCTTATTAACAGTTGTAAACGCTTATTAAAAGTTGTATGAACACTTGTACACGCTTATGAACACTTACAAACGCTTATGAACACTTGTAAACGATTATGAACACTTGTAAACGCTTATTAACAGTTGTATGAACACTTTTACAAGCTTATGAACACTTGTAACCACTTATGAACACTTGTAAACGCTTATGAACACTTGTAAACGCTTATGAACACTTGTAAGCGCTAAGGAGCACTTGTAAATGCTTATGAACACTTGTGAACGCTTATGAACACTTGTACGCGCTTATGAACAGTTGTAAACGCTTATGAACACTTGTAAACGCTTATGAACACTTGTAAACGCTTCGGAACACTTGTGAACGCTTATGAACACTTGTAAACGCTTATGAACACTTGTAAACGCTTATGAACACTTGTAAACGCTTATGAATACTTGTACACGCGTATGAACAATTGTAAACGCTTATTAACAGTTGTGTGAACACTTGTACACGTTATGAAAACTTGTAAACTCTTATTAACAGTTGTATGAACACTTGCACACGCTTATGAACTCTTGTAAACGCTTATGAACACTTGTAAACGCTTATGAACACTTGTAAACGCTTATGAACACTTGTAAACGGTTATTAACACTTGTGAACGCTTATGAACACTTGTACACGCTTATGAACACTTGTAAACGCTTTTGAACACTTGTAACACTTATGAACACTTGTAAACGCTTATTAACAGTTGTATGAACACTTGTAGACCCTTATGAACACTTGTATACGCTTATGAACACTTGTAAACGCTTTTGAACACTTGTAGACGTTTATGAAAACTTGCAAACGCTTATGAAAACTTTTACACGATTATGAACACTTTTAAACACTTATGAACACTTGTTAACGCTTATGAACACTTGTAAATGCTTAAGAACGCTTGTAAAAGATAAGAAACACTTGTAACCACTTATGAACACTTTTGCGAGTTTATTAACAATTTTAAACGCCTATTAAAACTGGTACATGCTTTTGAACACTTTTAAACACTTATGAACACTTGTACACGCTTATGAACACTTGTAAACGATTATGAAAACTTGTAAACGCTTTTGAACACTTGTAAACGCGTATGAACACTTGTAAACGCTAAGGAACACTTGTAAACGCTTATGATCACTTGTTAACGCTTATTAACAGTTGTAAACGCCCATGAACACTTGTAATGGCTTATGAACACTTGTAAACGCTTATTAACACTTGTAAACGCTTATGAACACTTGTACACACTTATGAACATTTGTAAACGCTTATGAACACTTGTACACGCGTATGAACACTTGTAAACTATGGAGACGGATATGCATTTTGGATCCGAACTTGAGCTCTTTGCAATTGATCTTAAAAGTCGGAAACTTCAAGACAGACAGCTAGCTGCGAAAAAGAAAAATTGCCTTGCGTTTTATATCAAGCTGTGCTCTGAAATAAAGCAAAGAGTAAACAGTGAAGACCCCTTGCTTCGAATGCTAGACTGGTTATCTCCAGAAACTACTTTATCCAGATCAGTTCCTTCTATAATCCCTCTTTTCCGCATATTCAAGGACTGTTTCAAGGGTTCACTGGAAGTTGAAGCCCTAAACAGAGAGTGGAGGTGACTACCATTCTTGAAGAAAGAGCTAGGGGAAGGGAAAGTGTCAGTTTTGGAATTTTGGAATTCAGTGTCCGCCCTCAAGGATGGTGCTGGGGACTCTGGTTTTGTTCACCTACCTATATTCATAAAGGGTATTATTTCGTTGCCTCATAGCAGCGCTTCGGCCGAACGTCAGTTTTTGCTTTTAAAGCTAGTTCGGACCCCCCTCCGGAACAGACTACTGCCAGAAACAATATCCGATATTATGCATGTCAAGAGGGAAGTACCGAATCCAGAGACTTGGGATATTCCAACAGAACTGGTCAGGAGTGCGAGGAAGTGGAAGCGAGAGCTTAAATAATATTTTTTTACTGTAAAGGTCTGAAAATAAAATTTTCTCACTGAACTTTTAGGGTCACGCCTTTAGCGCGTTGCCCCCGTTTAGTCCCATTTAGGCAAAATGGGACGGAAAATGGTAGTGTGGACTGCTTTTCCTGAAAAAGTGCCAGAAAGGAGACAATAAGTGATAAATAAAAGTAGCTTTTAAATGTAGTTTCTCTTAAACAGAAAAAAGGTTAATTGTCTAACTGATGCTTATTTTTTTTTTTTTTTCAGGTTTTGACTCAGAAAAAACAAAGGCTTGATACGGATAACTGATAAACTTGTACAGATTTGTTTAAAAAAATTGCACATCTTGACTACTTTTCCTGCCCTATTTTCCCAGAAAACGGATAGCCTGGACGCCCTATTACCCTACTAGGCAATTACGGACCGTTCATAGTGAACATCCAGAGATAACTTCGATGATTTTGATTGTAGTTGCTTCCCATATCAGTGGCCCATTTTTGCCATATCGGAAGTCAGTGTTCGACTAGCTATACGGAAATAAAAAATAAAAATTACTCTGGCTGATATGATAAGCTAAAGAGAAACTAAGGTGCTAAAATGCCACGTGTAAAAAACACGCGGCAAATTTTTAGGCAGGGAGTTTGTACTTTTCTGTCGTGGTAATACTTTTGGGCTATCCTGGCTAGTACCAGTAGTTTTGTTGAAGTGACAACCCTGATGATAATGCTGCAAGCTGAAACCTGATATCAGAATTACCATCTATCAAGGTACGTCAGCTTTCCAAAAATTGCGTTAGCTTGATAAGAGATGTTAATGGAATTAAGAATGCAAGTGGGTGGGATAGAAGAAAGAACAGATGATATACAAAAATCAAAATAAAAGGAGAAAGGACGGCATTCTGCCGGACTCCATGCCGCATGGGAATTTTGCTTTCGGAAACACTCATGTCCATTTTAGTTCGCCAAAAAAATAAAAAAAATGGAATACCAATATCTAAGAAGAAAAATTACCGGAATGTTAATACCGTGACTAAAAGGGAAAAAATAGTTTGGGAATGGGTAACAGTGTCAAAGGCCTTGGAGAGATTTAAGGCGCATAAATGTAACTCGAATCCATTTTTAGTCGCCTCAGTAAGAACGTTCGCCAAAACTCGGTGTGCTTGTTGGCAACCTACCCCAGCTGAAAACCCGATCTGGTTTTCACCGAAGAATACGAAAGAGTTAATTGAAGGGAGGAAAACATACTCAAAAATTTTACTTATATTGCAAGAAACCGTTATTGGCCTGTAAGATGCACACTCAATCGGAATTTTGCCTTTTTTCAAAGTTGAGGTAACTCTTCTGCACAAAAAAAAACGCTTCAGGCACAAACGAGGTACATAAACACATTTGGAAAAGAAGTAGTAGTTGTTGGGCAAGAGCTGGACAATCAACTTTTAGGTGTTTGGCACTTATGCCATCACTATCAGTAGAACTTGACTTAAGCTTCTTCATAGCTAGTACCACCGAAGAGAAATGAACTGGGAGGATCTGGTTCTGGCGCAGTGAGGTAGGAAGCGCAGAATTAAGAAGCTTCATAAATGAACGAGATGGTTTACGATGTTAAAAATCTGATCATAATATTTGCACCAAGCAGCAGGGCTAATTGGGGTACTCATTGAAAAAGAAACATTAAATCTATCTGAATTTACTACCTTTTTCCAATCTGAATTACTTGTCGGGAACTTACAAATTTTGGATTTTGCAGACCTTAAATACTTTTTGTGCTCTAGTTTAGTTTTCTGTTTAAGCTCAAATACTTCGCCGTTAAGTGGCCGTCCGCAAGAAACCCATATACGCAGCCAAAATTTGGCTTTATTATTCACTGTTTTTTTTTACCTTGGTCCCAACACCATTCAGGCTTCCGCGTATTAAATTTTACATGTTTCTCCGGAACGGCCACTCTTTCGGCTTCCTTCATACATGATATAATATCAAAATAATATTTGTGCAAAAAATTCTCGTCATTTACAAATTTAGATCCAACCTGAAGTAGCTGAAAAGCAATTTTTATAGTAGACAAAAGAGCTGTAAGAGCAGAAATGTAGAGCGTCCAATTAGCCTTATTCCAATTTTGCCTGGTAAACCAACTACGATTCACGCGTGAAATATCTGGTGACAGAGAGATATCAAACGAAAAAGAAATTGGTAGGTGGTCTATATCACTTTCTATTTAGTGAACAGAAACAATTGAAACCGATAAAACTGCTGAATTACTCTCTTCTACAATTCATAGTCTTTAAAACTTCCTAAGTGCATTGTTTTCTTGATTGTTTGTACAACATAAAGGCAGTGTGTTCTACGGCGTTATCTATGACACCATAGCATGGATGAAAAAGAAAGAAGACGAAGATATTATAAAATTAAGCTATCAATTCAGTTTATGACAAAAGTCCCTTACTTTCCATTCAATAAGCCTAGTTTTGTTTCATTTCTGTTTGTCTTAATAAATTAAACTAACTCATCGTGCTTCGATGTGGTCTATATTTCAATACTAGCTTCAGACCTATTATCAAGAAGCTCAGAAATCTTTCGAACTTTCTTCTGTCAATTTTCACTTCTGAAAAAACTGTGAATAAAGGCGGTATATTGTATGGTTTGTTTGTTGTAGTTTTTTTTTGGGAGGGGGGTCGTCACCCTTGATTAACCCCATGACTTAATGCTTTTATACCACTGGGCTTGAGCCTTAAGGGGCAGGGGTAGGGGAGGTTGGCTTGAGCCTCAGAGTCCTGCTTTAGAAACTCCAATTATAGAGACTAAAGAATCTTTCAATTGCAACACATGACCAAACCCTAGAAGGGTAAGCATTCGTAAAATTTACAACACCAAAACGGAATTTGCAGTTACCATGGAAATGGACGCATTGCACGAACCGACCTCCCCGATATGCTCATACTAAGATTAGCCAGCTTTTGTGCCATCACTGAGGTTTTATTATCTGAACCGGTTGGAGAAATATTAAGGGTGAGTAGTGAAATTTACGAAAGCTTACCATCTACGTATTGTTTTTCAGAATCCATCTAAGTGTATTGATCGACTCAAGGGGAATTTATTTGTTGTTTCTAAGGGGAATTATTGACCCATGAAAGGGGAATTAGAAATGACATCACTTGTTTCCTAGCAATTATACGGGACTTTAAAGAGATAGAAATTCTATTTTTAAATATGACTTCTCTGATCTTTAGTGACAGAGATAAATTGATATTCAAGATCCATCTAAGTGTATTGATCGACTCAAGGGGAATTTATTTGTTGTTTCTAAGGGGAATTATTGACCCATGAAAGGGGAATTAGAAATGACATCACTTGTTTCCTAGCAATTATACGGGACTTTAAAGAGATAGAAATTCTATTTTTAAATATGTTTTCTCTGATCTTTAGTGACAGAGATAAATTGATATTCTATTTTTAAATATGGCCTCTCTGATCTTTAGTGACAGAGATAAATTGATATTCTATCAAAGCCATAATAGTGTAGCTAGGAACACCTTCGAGATGAAGAGATTAACGCGGGAAAGGATTTCATGGGAATTTCAAATGTGACAGCGCAGGGATGCCAAAACAAAGGAACACGCAGAAATTACATTTAGGGGATTATTTTGGTGAAACCATTTTAGACCTTTTTAGGGGATTATTTGGGTGAAACAGTTTGAGACATTTTAGAAGATGATTTAGGCGAAACCGTTTAAGACATTTTAGAAGATGATTTAGAAGATGATTTGGGGTGAAACTTATAATACACAAGTTCCATTTGAATAGTGTTGTAAGGTCTCCTACCCCAACCCCAAAGGGTTACCCTACCCCATTGTTTCGTAGGAATTATACGGGACTCTAAAGAGATAGAAATTCTATTCTTAAATATGGCTTCTCTGATCTTTAGTGACAGAGATAAATTGATATTCTATTTTTAAATATGGCTTCTCTAATCTTTAGTGACAGAGATAAATTGATATTCCAGCAAAGCCGTAATAGTGTAGCTAGGAACATCTTCGAGATGAAGAGATTAACGCGGGAAAGAATTTCATAGGAATTTCAAATGTAACAACGCAGGGATACCAAAACAAAGGAACACGCAGAAATTACGTTTAGGGTATTATTTTGGCGAAACCGCCTTAGACATTTCTAGGGGATTATTTTGGCGAAACCGTTTGAGACATTTTAGAAGATGATTTGGGATGAAACTCTGTGGTCGTTATAATACACAAGTTCCATTTGAACAGTGTTGTAAGGTCCCCTACCCCAACCCCAAAGGGTACCCCTACCCCAAAGGGCCCCCCGAGCCCCAAAGGACCCCCGGGCCCCCAAAGGACCCCAGCGCCCCTCAAAGGCCCCCGAGCTCCCAAAGGCCCCCTGAGCCTCCAAAGGTCCCCCAGGCCCCCAAAGGCCCCCGATCCCCTCCCTTTTTGATTTTTTTTTTAAGTTTTTTCAGACTGAATTTTTTAGACTTAGAAATTATCCAACATTTTTCCAGTTTTATCTTTAACCCAATGGCAAAGAGTTTTAGCCTAGAGTCTTAGCTTAGTTTTCTTTAGAGTTGGTTTACTTTAGTTATAGTTGAGAGTTTAAAGTTTTACCTTAGAGTATTAGCTTAGAGTTTTTGTTAGAGTTCTAGTTTAGTTTAGTTTTAGTTTAGGGTTTAGAGTTTTTAGCTTAGAGTCTTAGCTTAGAGTTTTTGTGGAAGTTTTAGTTTAGTTTAGTTTTAGTTAAGAATTTAGAGTTTTAGATTAGAGACTTAGCTTAGAGAATTAGTTAGAGTTGAAGTTTAGTATAGTAATAGTTAAGAATTTGGAGTTTTAGCTTAGAGTTTTAGTTAAAATTGTAGTTAAAGTTTAGTTTTAGTTGTTACTTTAGTTGTTTAGTTTTGTACATGTGTGTATACATTTTTACAGAATTGTATACACATGTGCTCCAATATACAAACCAGAGCGAACATTTACACATTTGTACACACATATGTTTTCAACAATGTGAACACCAGTGAACACGAGTACACACATGCAAGCACTTCGAATTCATTCACTATAAAGCCCACACATGTAAACACCTGTACACACATGTACACAACGGATTCAAACTTTGTTTATACACATGCACACACATTTACACATATGGACACACCTATACAAAACTGTACATAAAATTACAAAACGATACGAGAATTGAAGCCCATACGAACGTCGTTACACTCATGTAAAAATATGCAAAACCATGTACACAATGGTACAGACCTAGACTCTTTTGTAAACACTGGTACACAAATGTAAACACATGTACGCACATGTGTTTACCCACAGGTATGCACATGCGTTCTGCCGCACAATTCTTTACACTCAATTACACAAATATAAAAAAATTTATAAACTCATACACTCCAGTACAAGCTTGTTCACACAGTTACATATATCTACACACATGTGTTTACATAAATGTAAACACATGTACACACATGTATAGTCATTTACAGGAATTTACACAAATGTACACACATGTATATACATGTATACATATGTAAACGTAGTTACACTTATGTGTGTAAGCCAATGTAAATACATGTACACACCGGTAGACTCATGTACACACATGGACACTACTGTTCAACCATAAAAGCACATTGAATCACATGTACACTCACGTACAAACCTAGAAACACAATTCCACAATTGTCCAAGAACGAAAAAATATGTAAAATAAGGAACGCACCTTAACACACATGCACACACATGTGATTAAACTCATATACACAAATGTACGCACATGTACACAACTGTATTCTCATTCGTACTTATTTGTGTCCAAACCGGTACACATATGATCGTACACCCCTGAAAAAAGGGTTAGACACAGTTACACATATTCACGCATCTATAAAATCATATAGAAGAATGAACGCGCATTTATACACATGTAAACACATGTACAAGCATGTAAAAACAAGTAAACACATGTACAAAAATTTAAACACATTTACATAACTCTTCACTCATGTACAAACATGCACGAACATTTGTGTACACACTAGTTTATACTTGTACAAACATGTAAAAACATGTACACAAATGTAAACTCATTTTCACATATATACACACATGTATAATCATGTACACACATGTACACATTTGTACATGTGTTTACACACATGTACACAAATGAACACACATGTACACACATGTAAACAAATGTACACAAATGAACACACGGGTACACATATATATACAATTGGACACATATTTATACGAATTCTTTCACCTGTGTGTAAACACCGGAACACCATTGTACTTTACGGTAAATTTAGTTAAACACATGTACACCCAGTCACACAAATATATGTGCCGGCGCAACCTTTTCATCACTTGCCAGCACATATACACTCATTTAAAAACCGATATACACATGTATATTCATGTGTGTAGATACTTTTACACTCCTTTAAACACACGTGAACACATGTGCAAAAATGTACACTAATTAACAATAATGCGCACAAAAGTCCACACATGTAAAAACATGTACACGCATATGTGTGGTCATATATGCAAACCTATACACACCTGAAATCGTATTTTCACCTCGGCTAATTCATGTACACACATGTACACACATGTACAGTCATGTACAAACATGTACACACATGTATCACACATGTACACACATGTATACACATGTACACACATGTGTACACATGTACACACATGTACACATATCTACACACATGTGTGTACACACATGTACACAAATGTACACAAATGTAAACACATGTACACTCCATTACACTAAGGTACACACATGTATAAACATGTACACACATATACAAACATGTACAAACAAGTACACATATTTGCACACATTTACACAACTGTACAAACATTTACACACATGTAAACACATGTAAAAACATATACGCACATGTATACACATGTAAACACATATAAACACATGTACACAAATGTACACACATGTACACACATGTACGCTCATGTGCGCACCTGTACAATTAAGTGCGAATCTGAACACTACTATACCACTACTTACAAATAGTTAAATACACGTATACACACGTACTCTACGGGATAAACCTATACACACATGTGCACTTTTGTACACAGATATTTTATCAACAAAGTGAAGGCCAGGACACCCCTGAACATAAATGTCCGAGCACGGAACCTCATGTACACACCGGTACACACATGTACACACATGTATACACATATACTAAAAGACACTCTAATGTGCACTCATGTGCACACATGTACTCACATGCACACACATGTAAACAAATTTACATACATATACACACATGTAGACACATGTACACACATGTACACTCATTTACACACCGGTGCTAGCTTTTAAAACCATTTACATACCTGGAACATTCGTAACCCTACTGTCAATTCTTGTAGAAGCACGTAAACACATGTACAAACATGTACACACATGTACACACATGTACACTCATGTACACACATGTACACATATGTATACACATGTTGTACACACATGTACAAATATATACACAAATGTACACACATGTACACAAATGTACACACATTTACACAATTATACACACATGTCCAAACATGTACACACATGTACACATATGTACACACGTGTACACACATTGTACACACATATACACTCATTAACACACATATATAAACATGTACACATATATACAGACCTGCACACACATGTACTCACATGTACAAACGAGTACATATATGTACACACGAGAACACACATGTGTGTACACACTTATACACACATGTAAAGACATAGATACACGTGTACACAAATATTCTCACATGTATGCACTAATGTAAGTACAGGTACAAGCATGCTCACGTAAACTCGCTTATGCAAAAACAAGTACACACATTTGTGTACATACCTGTGCTCTCAAGTACAAAAGTGTACACACATGTACACACAACATATTCTAACATATGCAAAAATGAACACCCAAAAACACACTTTCACACTCGTGTACACACATGTGTGTACACACATCTAAAAACATGTTCAAACATATACAAACATATATACACATGTGCTTACATGTAAACAGTTGTACACACATGTATGTACACACATTTGCAAAAATGTACACAAATGTACACACATGTACACACATGTACACACATGTACACACATGTACACCCATGTACATACATGTACACTCATGTAAAAACATATACGCACATGTGTGTACATGTGTGTACACACATGAACAAACATGTACAGTTACACACATATACACACATGTAAACACATTTACACATAAGTACACGAATATCAATACATGTACACACATTTACACACTATCAAGCACATGCGCAAAGATGTAAACACATGTACACACCTGTTTATACATGCATACACTTGTACACTCATTTGTCAACACTCATTTACACTAATGTATACACATTTTTTTACACAAATGTACACACATGTACGTACCGGTACAAACATGTACACACAAGTAGGCACATATGCACACATATACACATCTGTACGCACATGTACACACATGTACACATATGTACACACATATACATACATTTATAAAAATGTACATACATTTACACACATGTACACACATGTACACACATGTACACACATGTGTGTACACACATACACAGACATGTTCACACATGTACACATATGTATACACACATGTACACACATGTACACACATGTATACACATTTACACTGATGTACACATTTGTACACACATTTGTGTACACACATGTACACAAATGTACACAAATGTACACACTTTCAGAAACATGTACATAAATTTGTTCACACACATGTTTACACATGAAAAAATACCTACGGACACTTGTGTACACAAATAGACAAACATGTACACACATTTACTCAAATGTACACTCATGTACAAACATGTACACATTTGTATACACATGTGTGTACACTAAAGTACACACATGTACACAAATGTACAAATATGAAAATACCTTCACAAACATGTACACACATGTACACACATGTACACCCATGTACATACATTTACACTCATGTACAAACATATACGCACATGTGTGTACATGTGTGTACACACATGAACACACATGTACATTTAAACACCTGTACACACATGTACACACATGTACACACATATACACACATGTACACACATGTACAAACATTTCAAGACATATACACACATGTAAACACATATACATACATGTATACTCCTTTACACAAATATGCAATAATGAATATTTCTGGACACACATGTTTGTAGATATATGTACACTCATATACACACATTTATACACAGGTATACTTATTGGAACAAATTCCTAAACATGTGCACACCTGTATACTAAGTAGTACAATTGTTTAAACATGTGAAAAAATGTACATATATGTACACACATGTGTGTACAACAAAGAAAAAGCCTGTACAAACAATTACAAACCCGTACGAGCTTTACACACATTTACACACATGTATACACATGTACACACATGTTAACACATTTAAACACATGTACATACTTGTAAACACATGTGTGTATAAACCTGTACACACATGTACACACATGTAAACTCATGTACAAACCTGTGCACACAATTAACTACATATGAGACTATGTTCACACAGGTACAAACTTGTCATTACATGTACACACATGTCAAAACATGTACACACAAGTAAACACATTTACACACTTGTCAAATCATGAAAATCATGTACACAAATGTATACAAATGTACACACATGTACACACAAGTACACACATGTACGCACACGTATACATTTGTACACAAATGTTGTGTACACACATGTACACAAATGTACACAAATTTACACACATGTATGTACCAAGTACAATGTTTCACTTTAAAATATGAAAAGTTTACTTCATTCTAAATACGCTTCCGATGCAAATCAAACCCCTTTAATTAAGCTTGGAAATCTGCCTTAAACTCCCATTTAATTATCAGCCAAATATCCCTTTAAAAAGTTCAAAGCAAAAGGTGATTAATTTCAAATACCAAGAACTCCATGAATACTCTGTATAGATCCGAATTCTTTGTTCTACAAAACAAAGAAATCGCGAACATTTCCAAGCGCTTTTGACAGATCTGAAAAGCAGAAAAATACGGGTTTTTTTGCAGGTACGATACTAATGAGATGGATTTGAATTTCACATGAGTGCTTTGAAATACATAGTGGGACATTGTTTGAAACTTAATTTAGAAATTTAAAAGTACTCTCAGGACTGTGTATGTTTAATGATCAGAATATCGTGGAAAAAACTATTGGATAATTTTGGCCGCATAATGTTTGATTTTGTCAGCATAAGCGTAAAGAGACGGGCCCTCCGTGTGGAGATGAACCAATCAGAAAAAAGTGTTGATTGCTCAGAAGCAAACCTCGTGTTATATAGTTGTGAAGAAGTGTTTTTCGGGGCTTTTGTTTTTACGGCATTACGTGATTATTATGTTATGAGCATTCTGATAAAATCACTGTATTATTGTCATTTGCTGTATTTGCCTTTGCCTACTGAAGTTTCAAGTCGTATGTTTAATCATGTAAGTCTAATAAATCCTTTACTTTTCTATTTTTACAGTCTTATTTTTTATGTTCGTATCTAAATTTAAAGAGTAGCCCTCTAGTTCGTATATTATCCATTGGAAACGCTCCCAAGGTATCTGACGATTTCACGAAGGACATTTATATGCCTGGACGACGACGCTCGGGCAATGTTGGTCTCTTCCCAAGAAACCCAAAGTTAATTGTCAACCTAATCATCAAACACCCCCAATAACATCTGGCGCGGTCGTAAGCTTGGATGAAGTATACGAACTAGTTAGGCTGAAGATTTCACAATTTAAAATATTTACTAGATACGAACCTATAACAAATTTTTTAATTGTTATATATGTCTAAGCCTATTACCACTAGGCTACAATAGAGACACCCTTTTAAAATATCTCATAGGAGATAATAGATTTCCCAAATAAGTTAAGTAAAAAAGTGATTTATTCCAGTGAGTCGGTCCACTAATTAAACAAAAAAAAAAGAGCCATCCCTGCGTTATTAAGCCATGGCGGAGGAATTAAGTGCACTATTAGTTGCACAAAAATTAGTCGCAAAAAATGTAGAATTAACCAAATCTATACCACAATATGACGGGCGAACCGACATTGATGAATTTAATATACAACTAGAACAATTCGTAGAGTTAACTAGAACTGACCTGAAATCTTTAATAGGTATGCTTCTTCTAAGGCTAAAAGGGCAGGCATTAACTTTTGTAAGACAAATAGAACAAACCGTCGGAGACAATAATAATTTGCCGATAAACACAATAGAAAAACTATTGACGGCATTTAAAAACAGATTTGTTGAGACGAGCTCAACAAACAAACTTAAGCATGGAATGGTATGTTTTGATCATACACAGAACGTACAAGAATATCTAAATAACATACGAATCTCAGTAGAAGCAAAGTACGGCCAAGGCTCAGGAGAATTATAGGAAAAAATAATACTAAATGTATTTCCGCAAGGCCTCCCTTCAAAATTATATAGGATGGCAATTTCAAAGAATATACAAACACTTGACCTTGCAGTACAAGAAGTAGGACGAATGATAGAATTGATTTAGTTTTAGAGAATCATAGTAAGGCAAAGATAAATAACATATGAGAGTCAAAAAAAAGCTCATCACCCTTGAAGGATAATGATCAGGAGAACACAAATTTCTTTGCAAGAAATAATTCCCCAGTTCCACAAAAAATCAGGATACAAGATGTCTCCAGTAAAAAAACAGTACGTTTTCAGCCTATGAAGACAAACATTTATAAAAGTAACCCAATAATAAGATGTTACAACTTTAATCGAGTGGGACATATCACAAAAGAATGTCGTTTTAAAAAAGGAATGGCAACATCATTTAATGACGAAACCACCAAAAATACACGGTATTATGGAAATGATTTGTTCGGGAGAACAAATTTTACTACCAGAGGCGCACAAGGTTACACACAGGACGCAATATTCCCACAATACCCTCAAGTCCGCCAACCAGCACCTAATTATATATACCGACAGAACACGTATAACTATCCCCCCAGTAGAAAAAATAATTATCGGCCGACGGCAAACCCAAACTTTTCAAACAGACGGCAAATAGTTAACTGGCCCGCGAGACATGAAAATTTCTCGAGCCGATGGCACTTGCAGTCAGCACCAACAGCCGGCAAAAATGCCAGAAATACAAATTATCGCAATAATGCGTGGCAAAGGAGGACAGATGTGAATCAATTAGATGCGTCTATGGAGCCTCACGTATCTGAACCCCCGTCACAAGCACCTATGTATGAAATAAATTCCCAGGGAAACGCATTAGGCCCCTCAGAAGAATAAACTGGACCCAGATGGGGCCTCGAATATTTTACAGGTCCAAGCCCATAGTAGTACCGTCCTTTAGTTATAATAATAATAAATTACCCATATTTAATTATTTTTGTGTGGCAAATGTTTACTTTAAAGCTTTAGTTGACAGTGGTGCAACAGTTAACATTATAAGCTCAGACATATTTAATATATTGCCACCGCATATCAAGCGACAGAAAAATGTCAATAATCCAAACTTAACTAGTGTAACAGGGCATAAGTTGAACGCAAAAGGTTCAATTCGCCTTGACGTGAAAAGAGATAATAGAATTTTCCCGACAAATTTTATAATATGTAATAATTTTCCATATGAAGCCATCATAGGCGCAAATTTTTTAAGGTCTAATAAGATATTGTTAGACGTAGCTAATGAAAGGCTCGTGTATCCGGCTAAGCCAAGAGGTTCCCCTCCTTCAACCTTTACCTCAAGGAATATTAAACGAAATTACAAAGAAGATGTAACAGTTAATAAAATTTCCGACGGTATAGTGCCACAATCCTTTGAACCTTTTGTAGCGAGACATAAGGTAAATCCTCTACAAAAAGAACGGGACATAACCAGAAATTCTTTTTCTTATTCCGTGCGATATCGGAAAGAGGAAGTAAGTATAGTTGATAAGTGGATTGAATCTGCACAGATAAAAATTGGAGATATGCGACAATATAGGTCAAAAGAAATCAAAGAGATAGCGGAATTGTGGACAAAAGTAGGGAACCCTAATGGAGTTCAGGCGCAGCCAACGTTGTTGTCAAATAATACTAATCTAAATGTAATAGACAATGAAAATAAAGAAAATTATTATGGATTTGCAATACGAAAAACAAAAATTCCACCCAGGACAATGCAAAGGATCCAAATATCTCAAATGGTTGAACCGGTGGATAGCAAATTCGAAATATGGTTTGCCACCCCATCAAAAGAAATTCTCGAAAATTTTTTATGTGAAGAACAAATTATTTATTATGACAAAGGTGAAGGTTTTATTTGGGTGACTAATAATCATGAAAATGATATCATTACGATAAAAAATGGAACATGTTTGGTTCAAATCCAAACTATTTCGGAAAATGACTTAAATAAGTGGGTAAATTCTAAAAGAAACCTAGTTAATAGTATTAAAACCTCAATTAACAAATACCCCCTGACTAAAGCGCGATTTTTAAATAAGTTTAATATGGATCATATTATTGATTCGTAACTAAAAAATAATCTTTGTTAATTTTTGTGTATTTTTAGAGACTTTTTTTCAACTTCTTAAATTTATATTGTTTTTATACATTTTTACCAACACTATATTTTAACGACGGGGTTGCCTGTCGCGAAACAGCCATATCGTGTACCATATAAACACAGAGTGGCTAAAAAATAAAATTCGTGAGTTAGGAAAAAATGAGATTATACGCCCCAGTATAAGTCCGTATTCAGCTCCAGTGATTTTAGTCCCAAAAAAGAATGGCGATATGAGACTCGTAGTAGATTATAGAGCTCTTAATAAACAAGTAGTGAGTGATAAATTTCCCTTGCCAAGAATAGATGAGATTCTTGACTCTATATCAAGCAAAAACAAAATCTTTACTTCTTTGGACCTCACCCAAGGCTACCATCAAGTGAAAATAGCCGAAAAAGATGTCTATAAAACGGCATTTTGTACAAACGAATGTGGTTCATCTGAATATCTCAGAGTACCATTCGGACTTAAAACGAGTTCAAGCGCGTTATGTAGACCCTTATTGCATTTATTAAGAGGATTGAAAAATATTATTCATTTTGTTGATGACGTTATATACGTGGGGGAAAATGTGGAGCAACATTTAGCAACGTTAGCTAAGGTATTTGAAAAATTCAGAGAAGGCAATTTAAAATATCGGCCTCAAAAGGTTAATCTATTACAAGAAAAAATTAAATTTTTGGGAATGATAGTGACGCAAGGAGAAATATCCCCGGATCCGGATGAAATAAAATGCGTGAAAAGGCTCAAACCCCCTAAGACTATGAAGGAACTAAGAGGAATTTTAGGTCTTACTGGATACTTCAGAAAATTTGTCCGAAATTATGCCCAAATCGCGAAGCGACTTACGGAATTAACCAAAGGAAACTCCCAAAATGTTGCCTGGTCCCAGGAAGCCCAAACTTCCTTAGACCGTCTCAAAAAGGCACTCACCTCGGAGCCCATATTAGCACTCCCAGATTTCGAGAACGGAAAGTTCGTAGTTACGACTGATGCCAGTTCCAAGGGCATTGGCGCTATTCTTTCACAAATAATCCCATTAGAAAACCCCAATCCTCTAGAGAAATCGTCAAAACAAAAAGTAATAGAAAAAGTTATATGTTATTCAAGTAGAATCTTAACAAAGGGTGAAAGTAATTATTCTGCCACCAATTTGGAATTACTGTCTATAATCCATCACTTGGATAAATTTAGACATTATTTGATTGGTAGAAGATTCACACTACGTTCAGACCACAAAAGCTTGCAGTACCTGCACACATTTAAAAACCCCACGGGACTCTTAGCCAGATGGATTATGAAAATCCAATACCTTGATTATGATTTTGAATACTTAAAAGGCAAACAAAACTCAGCATGTGATTTCTTGAGTAGGTTTCCGGAAGACGAGCCGTCGGAAACTGAACGGAGGGAAGTTAATATTATTAACAGTAAGATTAAAAGTAAGAAAAAGAAAATTAAAGAATCAGAGAAAGAAAACAAAGTTAATTACCGCCCCTTATCTTTAGAAAATGTAAAAAGAAATCAAGAAAAAGAAAGAATGTGTTTGGCTCTTATTAATTATTTTGTAACTGATGATATATTACCAGATGAATACAAAATCCTTAGAAAAGAAATAGATAATTTTTACTATGATTTCGATGAAGGAATATTATGTAGAATAGTAACTGATGAGGCAAATAGAAACCAAACTTCAATAATACCTGTATTACCAGAAAAACTAATAATGCCTGCTTTTGAATATTTTCATTCGGATATTGGTGGACATTTGGGAGTAACAAAGACCTTCCATAAATTAAAACAATATTTCTATGTGCCAACGGCACTAACAAAACTTAAAGAATATGACAGTGCTTCCGAAAAGTGTAACTTAAGGAAAAACCCCCAAGCTTACCCCAATCCCCCTATGGGACGTATTCCGGTAGCGAGATTCCCCTTTGACATCGTCTCATTTGACCTGTATGGGACGAGTGGAGGTTTACCTGTTTCTAACAGGGGCCAAATCTTTATCTTTTCGTTCATCTATAAATTTTCTGTATTGACCTGTTTTAAGTAATTAAAAAGTAAAAGTAAGGAGGCACAGAGCATAGAGCTGTAGAAAATATTTTTAAAATGGGTTATCCCAGATAAATGAATAAGCGATAATGGAAGTAACTTTATTTCAAAAGTAACAAAAGATCTGCTGAAATTTCTCAACAGAGAGAAATTAGTAACATCTCCTTATCATCCACAAGCTAATGGAAAAATAGAGAATAGGCATAAAATATTTTAAAATGTATTAAATATCTTCACAAAAGACAACCGAACCGATTGGGACCTATTTTTACCTTATTTAACGAATGTAATTAACACTGCCTGTTCAGAAGCAACTAAGGACAACCTCTTTTACTTACTTTTTGGTCGTGACTACAAAATCCCACATGATGAAATTATAGAGTCCCGGCAATATTACAATAACTCAGAAGATTATAAACAAGAATTCATAAATAGGATGAGAAAAACTTATAAAATAGAGAGACAAGAGTTGGAAAAATGTAAAACAAATCAAGAGCTGAGAAACCTACCTAAAGTCAAAGGAAACATAAATTTTAAGATAGGAGACTGCATCTACCTGAAGAATGAAGCAAAGACAGAAGGCAAGAAACTTCCTAATAAATATTCCGGACCGTACAGAATAATCAAAAGGTATGATAATAGTTTTACATTTAAAATGGTAAATCCCGATAATGGAAGAATCTATAAGGCAAATGTTAGCCGAATAAAAAGAGCCAAATTTCCGGAAAAGTGGGTATCGCATCCCTCATCCACTGAGTCATCAGACGCAGAAGATGAGCCCCCTAAGTCAAGATTAGCGGAACTAAAACCCTTCAATTTCAAACAAGATTATTTCGAAAATGAAAGTGACCAAGAGGACTTTGAAGAATTCTTGGCTATGAAAAACCTAGTTATTCCAAAAAGAGAATCCCTAATACCAGTGAGAGTAAAAACGCTAAAAACCCCAAACAGTTCATCGTCAGAAAGTGCAGGGGAACTAGACTATACGATATCTCCTAAAACACAATTTTTCCCGGATAAAATTTCAACTCCTTGTCCCCCCAAAAGATTTTCAGACGATATGGTTTCCCCCGCAACACCAATAAAGAGACCCCTGTCACTACAGGAGGAATTGAACAGAGCAGTAGAAACTCCGGGTATCATTGTGAAGAAAACTTCTCCTAAGGATTCAATTAAGACAAATCTGCGAGAAGCAATGGATCTTATAAATTATCCCATAAAAACTAGGCAAAGTACGTTTCCTCAGATTCAACCCCCCAAGGAGGACCAGGAAGGACAATTCCATGACATAACCGTGTCTAAAGTCAAACCCAAACATTGGACTTCATGGAGGGAAACACTAATGCAAAGAGTGCCCCACCCCCCTGAAGACATGGCATTTAAACAGTGGAGAAACCCCGCAAAAACCTTCGATTCCTCTCATAGTTCGCAAGAATCTTTCAAATCTCCCGATTTGAAAACACAAGGCGAAGACTTAGAGAATAAACCTTCTACTTCTAGAGGAGTAGAAATTTACGAAGGATGGGCCGGCGATACCTCAAGAACACGAAGCGCCACCGTCGAAAGGTCTAATTTCGAATCATCAATATCCAGTTCCGAATAACCGGACGATTACTCAGATCAAATGGTAGTTAAAGAAGCAGCTAAATCAAAACCAACGTCAGCAGCCGCGCATGCAAAGGAAACAAAATTTAAAGGGCAAGAATTTTTGAAAAGACAATACAAGAAAGTTGACCTCATATCACTAGCTAAACCAAAGAAGAAAAAACCGCAAGAAGCAGAAGAAAAAGTAACAACACAGTCAGGCAGAACGGTCAAAAAACCTGATAGATGGAAATATCCCTAATAAACGTCAATTCAGGTATTCTGTAGTAGGGAGACTGTGCTCCGCAACCTTCAACTAGTTAGTTTCTTTATATTACTCGTCGACGGCGGTGGATTCCAAATTCCTTATGGAAAATCAGCTTGTGATCATCATAGAATTAGTAATGTGCAAATAAAATCGACCAAGTCAGAGGTGAAAAAAAAAAATAATAATAATGTGTAATAATAAATAAAAATAATACAGGATTAGTGATCAAAACATTAGTGATCAATATCAAATGTGTTAAGTATGAAGGCATACATCATCCCCTATCGGAGATTCAATGCTACAAACAATTTTTATTTGACCCGGAATTGGAGGAATACCAATCCCTAGGTGGTAAACTATTTTTAAAACGTATGAAAACACATCAAAGAAAAAGAGACGCATATAAAAATAACAGTAGGAAAGTTAAAAGAAGAGTCTAGAATGTAAATTTAACAAAAGAAAAACATAATAACTATAATCCCCATAGTATCCTCAGCGTAGGAGTTATTATAGCTTCACCCGCGATGTATTATTCATTAAAACTGAGATAAAAGACTTCTAGATACACGCTGACTTCTGACGATTGCTCACGCGTACAGCCTTCACCGAACCAACATAAAACGGAACTAACGATTTCACCGGTCTTTTCGTCGGGAAATCAGAAAGAGATAACCTGCTCGGAATGTACTAACCTCTTAGGTAGATAATTGATTTATTAGTAAAATGAAGAAATTTTACAGTTGCCCGCAATTAAATACACCACAATTAGAGTCAGATACACCACATCATATTTATCCACAACGCCTCGGGTATAAAAAATGTCATAGTCTAAATAATTTAAATAAGTCATTAAATGAATACATATTAATAAAAGTAGCAGAAGAATTAGATTTTGTCACGTTACATTTCCTTCTAAAAACACCTAGAAATCCCCTAGGTGACGGAGTAATCTTAAGAATAGTGGCAAGTTTAGTATATTGTAATTTTATTCCAAGGACGAGCCCCAAAACAATAGAAAAAACTAGATTGACGGCTATTATGACATTTAGAACTCTCATAAATAAGATCCCAATGTCGAAATATCCCCTAATTGCCGAAGTTATCGCGGAAAACCTGTGGCAAACCCAAGATGAACGTGGTATCACGACAATATGGCCACTTAAATTTCTCACATTCCTAATTGATCAAGGGTATAACTTACTAAATGGAGGAAAATTCCTCAAAAGTTTGCATAAAAATTGCTGGAATTTTGACGGCGTAAACCCCGAAGTAAGGTCCAATACATTGGAAATTGCCGTACGAGATTACAATGACATAAAGAAAATTGCACTAAATCTTTTTGAAGAAGATGAGAATTTTGGATCCAAAGTATTTCCAAATTTTGATATTATTGTACGTGAACAAAAATGTTGTAATGCGTCACATATGCAATTAATTTTTAAAGTAGTAAAAGTTATAAATAATCGACTTTCCGTAGCCGAACAATGTCGTAAGGTGATTCGTGAAAACATGAACAAGAATAGCATAGAGAAGACTTTGACTAACTTGGAACTTCCAAATGATCTGCTGGTCTATTTAATGCACATTGACATAAATGAAAATAAAGAAAATAACATAGTATTTGAATTAAAGTTTCTAAGCACAAATGTGTTATCATGGGAAGTTCATCACCTCAATACCCTGCTAGCACGCTTAGAAACACGGAAAGAACTACCGAAAGATACGGCAATCTTGAAATTGAATATAAATGAACATGGAAGGAATCATATTTATAAATAAAATTAAAATGTCCCTACAATTAGACATATTGTAAACCTATTTTAAAAAATTTACTCCCTTGAAAGTATATATATATAATGTAGACACAATAAATTAACTAACTTGATGAATTAGGGTATATCCTATGATAAGTTAAACCATATAATTACCTCAACGCTCTCGTGTAAAAGAATAATTTTTGCATTAATGCAGAGTCTAATGATTTTACTTGTAAGAATGCCAATAGAGTCTTTAAGAGATTGATAACGAAAGTAAGCCACCAGTGTATTTGACTATATTGTGTACAATGTTTTGTGTGCAGAAATGCACTGGCAGTATATTTTTGTGTATGTTAAATGCTTATTTATATATGTGCTATTTATTGAACAAAATAAAAAAAATATTTATGCCCCTTGGCAATTTTTAATTAAGTGTTTGAAGTATATCTCGACTATTCATAACAGTATATAATCACTAGATGAAGAGAGAATATCCATAATAGTTCCCATTTTAAGACGTTGTTCACCAACAAATACTGTACTATGCTTATAAATCAGTATTGTTTAGATCATTATGTAAGATAGTTCAAGAATTAAATCAACAAAAATCATCATAAAATGGCCCAATTTAAAATTTATAAGAAAAAAAAGAAAAATAAGTAAAACAAATTTTCCAAAAGTAGATAAAATTAATAACAGATTAATTTTAGAAACAAGAAAAAAGATGAGGCTTAAGAACATCATCATAATCCTCGTTGTTCACGCAACAGCCCAAGATATTGTAAAACATGGAGTTATATTTAAGCATGAAAATTCGCTCATGGCCAGCCATAATGGATGAAAATTCTTTACGAAATTAGATCCCAAACCATTTGAAACCTTATTTCAACAAGTAACGAGACTGGAGAAAAATACAAACGAACTTAAGGAATCCATATTTCAATTCCTAGGGTCAGATAAAGGATTACAGGCCAGTAAAACGATGCATAGTAAAGACAACAAGGAATTCCAAGCCCCAACTCTCCCAAAATTAAAATCAAAATTTGTAATAGATGATTTTGACAAAAAAATGGCGGAAATAGACATGGCACTAGGAACCAGTACCAGAGAAAATAGAAAGAAAAGGTCAACGAACAACGTTGAGCGCTTAGAGAAAGATCTTAGTGCGATGAAACCCGTAGAAAATACCAAACCATTGACTCCAGGTAAGGGAAAATTTTACGATGGAAATTACGCGATGCTAAATGAATTACCGAGCCTATGGACTTTTCTCAAGGAATTATGGCAGGATCATGCTGAGAAAAATGTTACAAAGCAAATATTATCAAAACTCGCAAAGGATAAAGACTACAAACAAATTATTAACATAAATGAATTAAAATTTTCAAACACGCAGAAAGATAATAGAAACGAAAATCTTACCTAAAGAAAAGAAAAAGACACAAAAACAACCACGTCTGTTTATGAAAAATCAATAAGAGAAATACAATCTTCAATGTCAGAAACTACGACGAGCACAGTCCCAGAAAAGAGCGCATTTAGTGAACATTCACCTTTAAATTTGACCACACTGACCTATCTGAAACCGACAATAATAACGAAAAATACTTGGTCTAAAGGGCCCACGTTTACGTGAACCCAGCCGAAATTCATATTTACTATAGGCGTGAACGCAGGAACTCCAGTAAAATATACCCAGATACAAACAATAAAAGTACAAGCGGTTAAATCAGAAGAAAAGAAAAATGGTTACAAAAAAGAAGAAGAAAATGACTACGTACACAAGAAATGTTGGACCATAGATGGCTAACGCACTTGTGCCAGATTAGCAATGGCCGACGAGCCAGCAACAGAAGATATTGAACCATTACCTGATCTAAGCGAGAAAAACGCCCAAAAGGTGTCGACTCACCAAGTATTTTTAATATTATACAGACAAAGATTACAAGCCTTGTTTGAACCATTTAATACAGAAATACAAAAATTAAAACGAAGTACGACGAGAATTTTTGAAGTATTTTTTCGAAGAAGCAAATATCGGAGGTCAACAAGCCTAATCCCCATCATAGGAGAACTCGCCTCCCGCCTTTTTGGTTTAACAACAGAAGCAGACCTGAATATCCTAAGGGAAAACGTGAAAAAACTGAATAATGCCATGAACATAACGTTACACGTCCAGAAAATACAAGCAAGTATAGCTAACTACCAACGAGATAAAGTCGAAATGATATCCAAGAAAATCTCAAAAACTGTAAATGTAATGAATTACTTAAGAAATGAAGTAGATCGTGTAGTGACCGATTCAAGCCTTACCATGGTGTCACTCGATATAATTACCATGTCATTACTAAATTTAGTAACTGACATTAACAAATTTGAATTCGCTTTATTTGCCCTCACGGGAGGAACCTTGTCATACGACCTGGTAGACCCTTCCAACTTAAAAAGCATCCTCGATGAAATTAAAACACACCTAACATTTGGTTTACATTTACCGATAGAACCAGAAGTGTCAAATTTATTCCTGTACTATACAAAGTTAAAACTACACATCACGGAAATAAATGGACAATTATTCGCAGTGGTGACAAGTCCATTGATAAACCAACAATCGATATATGACTTGTACAAATCTAAACCGTCCCCGCTAACAAAAGAAAACGAATTCATTTATGACCGTCACACCTGAAACTGACCATTTACTTGTTGACCAATATAGACGAAAGTATGATCTAGCAAACCCTCAAGATTTAAAGGAGTGTGTGTTTTTCAAAAACCTAGTTTGCCAACTTACGTTACCTATTTACAATGTCAAGTCTGGATCTTGCATGCTAGGTATATTCTTAAAAGACACGCAACAAGAAGAAATACCAGATTCATGCGAAGCCTTAATAGGAAGTAATAAACGAGAAATATTCATACACCTTAGGAACGACCTTTGGTTGTTTTCTGTTCAAAGAGAAACTGTTGGAACTTTATGTTGCTACAATAATACGGAAAAAATTGATCCGAGTTATAGAACTGAATTGCTACTACAAGATGTGGGTACGATAACCATAAGAAAAGGATGTCGGCTCGTAACCAAAGAATCAACAGTTCAAACACCGTTAATCACCACGAGTACGAACATAATAAGTCCTAAAATAGTAAATTTCAAGGCAATCAACCTGTCGCATACTATTCCAAATATAGAGAGCGAGGAAATAAAAACCTCAATATGGTCAAAAATAGAAAATAATAAAGGAACATTGACACTTACAAAAATAAAAGAAGCATTAGATTCCCAGATCCCCCTATTTACCAATGAAGACCAGAGATTAATGTACGTAGATGAGAGATACGGATTATTCTCAACCAATTTTTGGTGGAACATACTACTGACTGTATGTGTCGTTTTCGCGATTTCCTTAACTATAAGAGCCTTACTGAATTTCAATTATGGAATAATTTTGAGAATAGGAAGGCAAGTTCCAAAGGAACACCACGAAGAAGTGGCAGAGATGCAAAAATTAAACCTAGAACCCCATGAGACCGCTTAAGCCAAGAAAAAGGGAAGACATTAGCAGACAAATGGATATATTGAGGTCTACATTCGTCCTTACTATGTCTATCTACCTCCATGTAGTATCGTTTACGTAAAACCGTGTGGCTATGACGCTGCAACATGCGTTTCTTTTACAGCACGGACGTGCGTGAACAGTGCAGGCATGAAATGTGTTGTAAAGCCAGACCTCAAAATTTAATGATGTAGCGTAAAAGTTGTTTAAATGATTATTGTAAATCTATGTAAAATTAGTTAGGCGTTAAAAGAGATTTAAATAAAGTGTATGTAATAGCGTATGCTAAGGAGCATAATGAGAAACCTTGTTTCATGAAAATTAATCTCCTGTATCGTTATTATGATAACCTAGGAGAAATTTCTATGTTTAGGAATTTCCAAGGGAAGCCTCATAAGTGCTCCCACACATGTAATAAAAATGTCATTTCGTTAAAAATCAATATATGTGTATAATAATGTCAGTGCATTTAAGTTGCCTTATAGAGTAAAATGTACCCAGTTGATACATGACCCACTGGTGTCATGATTACTCATCGTAAGAACATGTGATTCTGCCGAGTTATTTTATTTCAGGAATTGGGACGACGTAATAATCAGGCCAATGCATAAACCAGTGCAAGCATATCCCAGTAGCACCTATTTTCATCACATCTCAACCAGCGAAGAGTACTCGCCACAAAGCCCAAGAAAACCTCATCCAAGCTTTGCACACCAAGTTACTGATACATTTCGATCAAGGAAACGATGATCGTTCAACGAAGAGTAATTTCTTCAATTACAAATTGTATTATATATCAGGTAACAAGTCTCAAATATCCAGTACCTTATAAACATAACAACCTGAGAATTCTATTATCAAACATAAGACGTAAATGAATATATAATCTTTAATAATAGAATTGATGAGCCCACTTTACAACGTTCAGAGCGTAAAAGAATCAAGTAAGAAAAAATTTACACATCGACGATTTACACTTCAAATCACCTTCGAATATTTCTCCATTACGAAGTTATAGAGACAATAGAGACATTACCGTAAACATTATGAGATAATTTTTGAAATATGAACTTGAAAAACCGAATCATTGAAATCAAAACAATTCTAGTGACAACCTCTGAGTGACAGTTACTCCTACCACGAATTATAGACAGTATGTTAAAAGAGTTACTAAAGTTTGATGTTGACGCGCCCCAAGTTCAAACGTCATTCCCCCACGATTTACCAAGGAATCATCATATAAGCTAATGGAAACTAGCCATGCATGAACAATTTTATAAACTATAATATTTAAGTGCACGAAGAAACAGTTTACCAACAAATACATTCTCTACATAATTGAAGATAACCCTAAGACAATACACCATATACTGTTATCTTCAAATAATAAACACTTCTGTCATAAACGTAATACCAGTGCTCAAGACTTTAACAATAGAGCACCCTACCATACATTTAAAAACAACAGGTGGAAACGAACCCTCGTGGTGAAATTCTACGCACCTGCAATCAGAGATTTAATCATTTCGTCTGAGATGAACGCATATAAAATGAGACACTAATCTGTGAATAAATTATATATGAAGGATCTTTTCCGTTTCAACAATACTAGCAAAGGACCCTAAATTGAAGCAAAAAAAGCGAGTACACAAAAGGACACTTGCAGTGGTAAAATAGGTTTGAATTTATATCACATTTTATTAACTTTGATAACTTAACGATATTAATATTATATTATTGATGTTTACATAACGAACAACCAAAGTGAAGATATTTCTATTACCAGTGAAAATGGTAATCTAATAGTGAGTGTTATAAATTATTCATGTATGTATCACTATATACTCAGGTAGAATTATGTGTATTATTGTCATATTATTCCGTAGCTAGCATAGATAGAAATAATTCAAATATAATCTTGAAAATTTTTTTTTTAGCAGTGGTAGATTAATATCAAGATTAGAAAATATTGTTATAGATATAGGACTTATAAGTGGTAGACGTAGAAAAAAAAAACCTTGGTGTACTTAGCTATATTGTTCCGATAGAGAAAGCTTAGCAGACTTAAAATAAGAAAAGTAATATACAATGTTAATCGCTTAAGAACAAATAGACTTATAATGACATAAAAACAGTTAAAAATTGCATGAAACAAATAGTAGACAAATTTCAAAAAATTTCAAAACCCGAAGGCAAGCAAATACTAATAACGTGACGTTATTCAAAATTGGGATGCGTGATATGTACTAAGTACAATGTTTTACTTTAAAATATGAAAAGTTTACTTCATTCTAAATACGCTTCCGATGCAAATCAAACCCCCTTAATTAAGCTTGGAAATCTGCCTTAAACTCTCATTTATTTATCAGCCAAACATCCCTTTAAAAAGTTCAAAGCAAAAGGTGATTAATGTCAAATACCAAGAACTTCATGAATACTCTGTATAGATCCGCATTCTTTGTTCTACAAAACAAAGAAATCGCGAACATTTCCAAGCGCTTTTGACAGATCTGAAAAGCAGAAAAATACGGGTTTTTTTGCAGGTACGCTACTAATGAGATGGATTTGAATTTCGCAGGAGTGCTTTGAAATACATAGTGGGACATTGTTTGAAACTTAATTTAGAAATTTAGAAGTACTCTCAGGAATGTGTATGTTTAATGATCAGAATATCGCGGAAAAAACTATTGGGTAATTTTGGCCGCATAGTGTTTGATTTTGTCAGCATAAGAGTAAAGAGACGGGCCCTCCGTGTGGAGATGAACCAATCAGAAAACAGTGTTGATTGCTCAGAAGCAAACCTCGTGCTATATAGTTGTGAAGAAGTGTTTTTCGGGGCTTTTGCTTTTACGGCATTACGTGATTATTATGTTATGAGCATTCCTGATATAATCACTGTATTATTGTCATTTGCTGTATTTGCCTTTGCCTACTGAAGTTTGAAGCGGTATGTTTAATCATGTAAGTCTAATAAACCCATTACTTTTCTATTATTACAGTCTTATTTTTTATGTTCGTATCTAGATCTCAAGAGTAGCCCTCTAGTTCGTATATTATCCATTGGTAACGCTCCTAAGGTATCTGACAATTTCACGAAGGATATTTATATGCCTGGACTGACGACGCTCGGGCAATGTTGGTCTCTTCCCAAGGAATCCTAAGTTAATTTGCAAGCTTATCATCAAACCCCCCCCCATAACATGTACTCTCATTCAAATACATGTACACACAGGTATACAAATGTTAGCTCATGTAAACACATGTACACAAGTGTGTACAAAAACCTACACTCATGTACGCACATGTACACACATGTACACATATGTACACACATTTAATCACCTTTACACTCATGTAAAAACATGTACACACATGTAAACACATGTACATATTGTGATACACATGTATAAAATGTTAAACTAAGGTGCACACAATTTTGTGAAAATCTGTACACACATGTACAAACATGTACACACATTTGCACATACGTACACACATGTACAACAATATACTAACCTATAAACACAGGTATACTCATTTACAATTATTTATATACCTGTACACTCATATACAAACATGTACACACATGTACATATTTGTACACAGATGTGTGTACACACATGTACACAAATGTAAAAAATGTACACAGTTGTACACACCTGTGATAACAAACATGTACACAAATGTAAAAAATGTGAACACATGTAAACTCAAGTACAATCTAGTAAGTACCCGTACCCTATTGTACACACATGTGTGTACACAAATCTGATCATAATTACACACATGAAAAAATCATTGTACTCATGTGCTCACGTTTACAATAATGTACTCACATGTGTGTATACTCATCTACACTCATGTAGACACATGTACACCCATGTACTCACCTGTACACACCTGGACACACCTTTAAAAACATGTACACACAAGCACACACATGTACACACATGTACACACATGTACACCCATATTCACACATGTATACACATGTACACACATGTGTGTACACACCTTTACACGTATGTACACATTTGTATGCACATGTGTGTAAAAAAATGTACACCCCAGTACGCTAATGTACACACATGTACACAAATTTACACACATGCACAAACATGTATACACATGTATACACATGTACACACTTGTACGAACATGTACGAACCTGTACTCACATCTACACACATGTACACACATGTACACTCATGTACGCTCATGAACAAACATGGACACACATGTACACTCATGTACACTCATGCACAATCATGTACAAACATGCATACTACTGCACACGCCTGTACACACATGTTCAAACAGGCACTAACATGTACGCTTATGTGTGTACACAAATTTACACACATGAATACACCTGAGCAATCCTATACACTCATGAACACTCAGGAACACTTTTTTACAAACATGTGTGTACACTTATTTACACAAAAATGCACACATGTACACACATGTACACTCATGTACACACATGTTACACATGTAAACACATTTATATACATTCTCACATATGTAGACACACTTGAACTCATTCATACACACGAACACGAGTAATCACACGTGTACATACATGGATAAATATGTACTCACATGTGCAATCATTCATTAACATATGAAAATGTATACGCACATATACACAAATGCACACTCATGTACACATAAGTACTCACCTATAAACACCTTTAAAAACATGTACACACATGTACACACATGTATACATATGGACACAAATGTACGCACATGTAAAAACATATACACAAATATGTGTACACACATTTTCACAAATGTTAACAACCGCACACACCTGTACAATCATATACAACCAAATACACACATTTATAATCATATACAAACATGTACAATCAATTAAACACATGTAAAAACATGTACACACATGTGTGTACACACATGGACACAAATGTGCACAAATGTACACACATGTACACACATGTACACACATGTACACACATATAATCACCTGTACACACATGTGTATACACACATGGACTCTCAGGGAAACTCCTGAGTGTCCCTGTTTATACACACATGCACAATCATGTATGTACATGTACACTCATGTATAAACATTTACACACATGTACACAGTTGTACACACAAGTTTGTACACACATGTACACAAATGTACACACATGTACACACACGTAAACACATGTACACACATGTATACACATGTACACACATGTACACACATGTGTGTACACACCATTACACATATTTACACACATGTACACACCTGTACACACATATACACACATGTACAAACATGTACCCACCTGTAAACATCTGTAAAAACATGCATACTAATTTCATCAAATGTACAAA
Source organism: Artemia sp. Qi Xiang Cuo (assembly GCF_049724085.1). Lineage (NCBI taxonomy): Eukaryota > Metazoa > Arthropoda > Branchiopoda > Anostraca > Artemiidae > Artemia > Artemia sp. Qi Xiang Cuo. The sequence goes on from NW_028297441.1 coordinate 1,479,725, forward strand.
CCTGTATCTACCAGTTAACAACTGGGAACCTACTGCAACATTTGTAAAAACATGTGTTTACAAGCATATACACAAATTTAAACACCAGGCCAAAACATTAAGAACCTATACAATAGAATACACTACAATACACATAGGTCCACACAGGTACACACATGTACACACATGTACACAAATGTACACACATATGTGTACGCAAATGTTCACACATGTACACACATGTACACAACTCTACAATCATATACACACATATAAACACATGTAAACACATGTACACACATGGTAAACACATGTACAAACATATACACAAATGTACACACATGTTTACACATGTACAAAAATGTACACAACTGTAGATTTATGTGTTTACATAAATGTACACATAGGTGTATACAATCTATATCACACATTTACACACCTGTACCCATCGTTATAAGCATATAAGCACCGATACACACATATAAGCATATGTGTTTACACACAAGTACACATATTGAGGCAGAGATAGACTAATATATACATATACACACACATGTAAACACATGTACGCATCTGTATACACATATACAAATTTGTACAATCATATATACATATGTACTCACATGTATACATACGTACTCATATGTATACACGTTTACACATATGTACACAAATGTATACAGATGTGTGTACACTCCAGTACACACATGCTATATTACACAATTATGAAGACACATGTAGAAAACTATTCACAACAATAAACACATGTTCACACAGGTACACACATGTACCCTCATGCATATAAATGCACATGTTCAAACACATGTACACACATGCTCTCTCATGTACAAACATGGACGAACAAGTACACAAATTCACACACATGTGCGCTCAATCACGATCATGTACACTCATACGCACACATTGACAAACGCATAATAAAATGTACACTCATGTACACACATGTACGTATATGTGTGAAAAACCCTGTACACAAATGTATACACATGTACACACGTGTAAACACATGTACATACATATACACACATTTGTGTACATTTGTGTACACTCATGTACACATATGTCTACATATGTACACATATGTGCAAAAATGTACACAAATGTGTACACATATACTCACATGTACGAACATGTGCTAACTTTTACAATCATGTACAGACAAGCTAAAATATTTACTCCCTTGTACACACATGCTAAAATATGTAAATAAATGCATTAACATGTAAACTATTGTTCGAACCTGTACACACATGTGTGTACACATATTTACAAAAATGCAAACTCATTAGAACACATGTATAAACATGTACGTGCATGTATACAAATGCGCGCCCATTTAAAAACATGTACACACATGTACACATCATATACATACATGTACGCTCATGTGTGTACACACATGTAAACAAATGTTAACACATGTAAACATGTTTTAAATCATGTACACACATTTACACATATGTATACATATGTATAAACCTGTAAACACTTGTAAAAACATCTGCAAACATGTACACACATGTACGCACATGTGCACACATGTACACACAATTAAACACATATGTATACATGTATACACATGTAAAAACATGTACAAATATGTGTGTACAAAAATGTACACATATGTTACACACATGAGTGTACATGTGTGTACAAACATGTACACACATGTATACACATGTACACATATGTACATACATGTACACACATGTAAACACACGTAAACACATTTGTGTACACACATGTACAGACATGCACACATATGTGTGTGTAAACATATGTACACACATGTAAACACATGTACACACATGTACACACATATGTATACTAATGCCCAATTGGAACAATAAGTATTCTCATATGTGTACACAAATATCCGCTATTGTACACACAATTCCACTCATTTAAACACATTTACACACATATGCTATTATACGCACTCCGGTACACACATGTACTAACAGGCACACACATGTACAATCATGTACGCACATGTTCTATCGGGCTTACTTTAGTACACACATGTACACATATGTACACACATGTACACAAATGTTCACACATGTAAACACATTTACACACATGTACACACCGGCACTATCCTGTACAAACATGCACACACAAAACCACAAATGCACTATCGTTAACATGAGCGACCTCATTGTTACACACTTGCTCACAAAGGTACAAACGTGTGTACAACACATGTAAACACATATAAATACATTTACACACGTCTTGAGACATGTATGTACACATAAGCGCTCATCGGCGAAAACAGGTACGCACATATGTACACATGTGTACACACATGTAAACACATATACACACATGTAAACACATGGTAGATTATGCCCATGTATGCCCACTCAATCGCAGCCAAGTAAACACATGTGTGCGCTAAAATGTACACACATGTGATATCATATACACGCGCGTGCTCTCGTGTATACACATGTGCGAACTTGTATATACACAAATTTGCTAACATTTACACACATGTATTCACATTTACTCACATGTACACACATGTGCTAACAGGCACGCACATGTGCACACATTAGAACATATGTACACACATGAGATTACACACATGCTCACACATTCAAGCTCGAGTACACACATGTACACACATGTATACACATGTAGACACATGTGCACACAAGTGCACACATGTATGTACAAACGATATCTTACATGCACTATAATGTGCGAACATGTACTCACTTGTACACACATGTACACACATATACACAAACTTACACACATGTACACACAAGTACATGTACTCAAATGTACAAACATGTACACTCATGTACAAAGTTGTACAGACATGTGTGTACACACATATGTACACACATGTGTAAAATAATTTACAAACATTTAAACACTTTTAAAACCAGTTACAATCTGTCACCATCATGTACAATATTGTAAACTCCTCTGCACACATATGCTCTCATGTACACATATGCAGACACATGTACACACATGT
>NW_028297441.1:1483219-1532474 GCF_049724085.1 Artemia sp. Qi Xiang Cuo
TCATTAGGGAGGTCAATTAGGAAGGTCTACTGGAACGCTCTCCTCTGCGGTATTTCAAATTTCGTATACAAAAAATGATGGGACTGGGAAAAACTATCTTTTAATATCTGAATATTGCATTTCCGTGGTTTTGCCAAAGAAAATACGCAAAATACTATGAAAATACTTTCCCATGGGACTAATTACGTTAATTCAATTATGGAGGTTAGTGCGTGGATCAAAAAAGAGGCTTCTCATAGAAAAACTCAAAAAGCTCGATCTGAATAGGGCATTTCAGCGGGTTTTCCAACGACAATGCTCACACTATGCTGAAAATACGTCCCCATTATTCTCATACATTAGAATCTTCAGGTAGTTAAATTCGTTAGGTCTAATTTACCTCCCTTCACGGCGGGAGTTCAAAGCTTGTATATACAAGTTGAAGTGACAGAGAAAAACTCACAAATAATCCCTTAAGATTGCTGTTCAGTGTTTTTTCAAAATAAAATACTCAATATAATATGAGAAAGCGTGAACAGGGGTCTAATTCATAACATTCAGTTATGGAGGTTGGTGCGGCGCTCAAAAAAAAGGCGTCACAGAGAAAAACTCAAAAATATCGATCTTAATAGGGCTATTCTTCTGGATGCTCAACGACAATGCTCAAACTATGCTGAACAGACGTTTACATTATACTAATTCATTTGAAACTTCAGGGAGTTCAATTATGGAGGTCTATAAGACCACCCTTCACTTCAGAAGTTCAATTAGTGTATCAAATTAGTTCTTTGTAGTGAAATACTCAAAAAGATCTCTCTTAATATTGCTGGTCTTGTCGTACTTCAACGTCAATCTAAACAATACGATGAAAAGCCGTTCCCATTATACAATGTCATATTCTACAATGAGGTAGTTCAAGGCCTGTCGTAAAAAAGTAATTTACTGAGAAAAACTCAAAAATAAATCACTTAATATTGCATTTCATTGTTTTTTCAAACGAAAATACGCAAAATACGATGAAAATACTTTCAAATTAGTCTACGTCATTTCCTTCAAGGAGGAAGAGGAAGGCTTTGATAAACAAATGGAATACACAGTGAAAAACTCACAAAGATAGCTCTTACTATTGGATGATATAAAGCTGTCAAACGCCCCTAAACAAAATACGATGAAAATACGTTCCCAGGTGTCTCTGTCATCTATAAACAGGAAGGAGGCCACGGCTGGGCAAAAAAAATGCTAGTAACAGAGCACCGCTTGCTAATACAGATCTTAATATGGCTTTTCAGGGTGTTTTCAAACGAAAATACGCAAAATACGATGAAAATACGTCCCCATTATTCTAATAAATTAGAATCTTCAGGTAGTTAAATGCGGGAGGTCTAATTGAACTCCCTTCAAGGCGGGATTTCAAGGCTTTTATAAACAAGTTGAATTGTCAGTGAAAAACTCATAAATAATCTCTTAAGATGGCGGTGCAGTGTTTTTTCCAAAGAAAATACACAAAATTCTATGCAAATACGTTCCTATGGTTACAATTCCGTACATTCAGGGATGGAGGTTGATGCGTGACTCAAAAAATAGGCTTCACAGAGAAAAACTCAAAAATATCGCTATTAATATGGCATGTCAGCGGGTTTTCCAACAAAAATGCTCCAAATACTATAAAAATACGTTTACATTATTCTAATTCATTAGAATCATTAGTGAGGTCAATTAGGGAGGTCTAATTTTACTCCCTTCAAGGCGGGAGTTCAAGGAGTGGCTAAAAAAAATGGCATTGAAAGTGAACAAGTCAAAAATATATCTCTTAATATGGCATGGCTTTGCGTTTTCCAACAACAATATCCACATAACGATGACAATGCGTTCCCATTATTCTCAGTCATATTCTTCCATTATGGTTTTCATAGCCTGTCGTAACCTTATGTAAATTAAGAGAAATTAACACAGTTAAATCTATTAATAATTCTTTAATTTGATATATCCAAATAAATAAAGAGCAATCAGATGAACATGCGATCAAAGTGTACAAATAATTAACATTATATTAATGTGTAATTGTCATGTCTAAAAAAATGGTATTCACTTAGATAAACAAAATACTCGCTCTAATACACTTGCTTTTCTGATTGAAGTATATCGACTAAACGATGAATACGCTGAAATTTCTTTTCCAGTGTTCAAACTCATTTCCTTCAATGAGGGTGGACAATTATTTTATAAAAAAATGGTAGTGACATTGATAAACATACAGTTATAGATCATAATAGGGATTTTCTGATTGTTAAACTTCGAAAAAACTTTAACATTATTATAATACATAAACTTCAAGTAGGGAGTCCAAGTCTTGTCTAAAAAATGGGAGGGTTGCTGAAAAACTCCATAATATAGCTATTAATATGGCTTTTCTGTGTTTTTTCCTTCGAAAATACGCAAAATACGATGACATCTAGTTCCCATGATTCTAATTCATATCCTTCAATTAATGAGGTCAAGTCTTGTATCAAAATTTGGTAGTCACATAGAAAAAAACACAACTCTAGCTAATAATATGTCTTTGCATTGGTTATACCTACGAAAATACGCAAAATACGCTGAAAATACTTACACATTATCCGAATACATTTCCTTCAATTAGGGCGATGTAGGCTTTGCTAATCAAATGGAATTGACAGTGTAAAACACACAAATAGAGCTCTTAATATGGCTTGTCCGTATTTATTCCCAAGTCAATTCGAAAAATACTTTGAAAATACTTCATCATGGTTATAATTCATATAATTCAGTTATGGAGGTTGGGGCGTGACTCAAAAAATAGGCTTCACCTAGAAAAACTCAATCATATAGCTATTAATATGTCATTTCAGCGATTTGTCCATTGGAAATGCGCACAATTCTTAGAACAAACGTTCACATGTTACTATTACATTTGCAACTGCATTGAGTTCAATTAGGTAGTTCTAATATTCATCCATGAAATTCGGCAGTTCAATTCTTCGAAAAAAACGCGGTAGGGTAATAGAAAAACTCAAACCGCCATTACTTAAGATTGATTTGTATTGAGTTTTCCAACAAAAATACGCACAAGACTCTGCAAATACTGACCAATTAGTCAAATGCTTTTCCTTTAATGAGGGAGATTAAGGCTTTGATAATAAACTTGAATAGACGGAGACAAACACTGCAATATAGCATGTAATATGGTTTGCAGAATTAGTTCCAACGACAATTCGCGAACTCCGATGAACTTAATTCACAATTATACTATTTCATCTACGTCAGTTATGTCAGTATAGACTGTGCTCACCAATGGGATGCTCATTTCAAAACACAAATATAAAGCACAGTAAATTGCTTTTAATTGCGTTCTCCAACGAAACCGCGACCAAGTAGATCTACGAAAGTTCCACTGCGTCTAAGTATGATGATGCTTTTTTGAGTTCGCTTAGGTAGGGCTCATTTAGAACAATAAACTGAGGTTTGACAACGATTTTATCAAAACATGGTATTGACTGAGTAAAACTCACAAATATAGATCTTTAGATTGCTGGTCATAGATAATACCATATTTAAACCTAAAAATACTATGTAAATACGCACACAGTATTCACATACTTATCTTTCAATTCTGGAGTTCTATTCTTTTATAAAAAAATGGACATGAAAGTGTCTAGAACAACCAAACATAGCTTAATATGAAATTTAGTTGTTTAGAATTTATTAAATACGAAACTTTATAAGTACTTATTTTCCTTTGGGAAAAAGTATGGTCATACAAGGAAGGTTTTCAAGGCGTATATAAAAAAATGGAATTGAAAGTGTAAATCCAAATATTTTGTATACTAATCTGTAAATACAGATGGTATACAATCAAACAACAGAAAATACCTCTTACTTAATGAACACATGATTCTATTAATTGAAATGCCATTAGGTATGTCAAGTATATTATAAAAAAATGGAAGTGTATGATTACTTAAAAATCAGACATCTATTAATATGTCAATTTATTGTTTATTACATCATAAATACGAAAAATCCGCAGACACTAAGTTCCCATTATTCTAATACATAACCTTCAATTAGGGAGATGAAGGTTTTGATAAAAAAATGGAATAGACTGTGACATTCAAACAAAGATTGAACTTAATAGGTCATGTAATTATTAAATACAACGGTTCAAAGATATATAAGATTTACATTCTTACTCAGTGCTCCAACTACTCATCTGCTGGTATGGATTTCAAGGCGTGTCTAAAAAAATAGGCTTGATATAGACCAATGCACAACGATAGCTATTACTATTGCTTTTCTTATTATTTTCCTCCTAATAAACGCCAAAACCTAAGAATAACCTCACATATGATACACTATAAATTCTGCCCATGTGGATTTGCGATTCCGGGCGAAAAACTTGAAAAGTCCGAGAAAATACCTACATCAAATCTATAACTACTTAATTTCATTGTTTTTTCAAACGTGACTAAGAGAAATAAGTTACAAAGCGTTTAAAGGAGAAAAATTCATAGCCTTCAATGAGGGATTTCATGGATATTCTAAACTTATGGACGATACACTGCAAATAAAACACAAATATCTCATTAGATGTATTATTTTTGTGTTTTTCAAAGAACATACGAACATTCCAAAGAAGATACGTTCCCTTTAATCTATAACATTACCTAAATTACTGACGTTTATGGAAGGGATAAAAAAAGGCTTTCTAAGTGAACCTCACAAAACTCCAGTTCTGAATATTGCAGTACATTGTTTATTCAAACAAATAATCGAACAATACGATGACAATTCTTTCCCAATGACATTAGACATGACCATCAAGTAGGATTATCTAGGCGTTGATAAAAAAATGGAAGAGACGGTGGAAAAAAATCAAACTTAGATCATCCACTGAATTTAATATGTTTTTTCCACATGACCAAAGAACATTAAGATTACATTACTTAACAATTGTTAGAAGTCATTTCATTCTATTTTTTATGTTAATTCGTGTATAAAAAAAATGGTATACGCATTTTATATATAAATAATTTATATCGAAGGATGTCTTTTCTGTGTTTTTTCATTCGAAAAAACGACATATAATATGAAATGACGTTAAATTTATTCTAATTCATATCCTTCAAGGCGGGAGGTGAATGAGTTGATAATCTCTTAATTTGTATTTTCTTTTTTTTTTACAAATAAAATACTCAAAATACTATGAAATTACGTTCACTTTATTATAAGACTATATAATGATTTGGCATTTTTATTAAGATGTTCTTATTGAAGTACCATTCATGACGGAGTTCAAGGATTGTATAACCAAATGGAAGTATAAGTGAAAAACTCACAAATACAGCTCTTAATATGGCTTGTTCAGCGAGTTTACTAACGAAAATGCGCAAAATCCGAAGAAATGACGTTTCCAGTACTCTAATTCATTATAAACTTTAGGGAGTTAAATTAGGGAGTTCTAATATACCTCACTTCAAGGAGGGATTTCAAGGAGTGGCCAAGACAATATTAAGTGAAAGTAACCATCACAAAAATATATCCCTTAATATTTAATTTCTTTCTTTGCACAAACGAAAAATAGAAAAATCCGAGTTAAATACGTACAAATTATAAAAATAAATATCCTTCAAGGATGTATTCCAAAGCTGGGCGAAAAAAAAAGGAATTTTCAAATGCAATAATACAAAAAGTTCTCTTAATATTGCATTTCAGTTTTTTTTGCAAGGAATATACTCGAAAATATATAAAAATGATTTTCACTGATTCTCTTTAATCTACTTCAATTCTGGTGGTCAACTATTGTCTAAAAAAAATGGTATGCTAAGAGATATACAATCAAATAGCTCCATGAATAGTTGAGGATTTTTTTCTTTCTTACGAAAATAATCAAAATACGCTTTAAATATTTTTCCATGAGACAAATTCATATACTTAAAGGATGGAATCCAAGTCGTTTATAAAAAAATGGGCTTGTAATTGGAAAAACATAAAGATATATAACTTAAACGGTCTTTTCAGTAGGAATTCGAATGAGAATTCTCGGAAAAATATGTAAATAGGGTCACATTAGACTTATGTTTATTCTTCAAGTAGTGCTGTTATGTCCTGGCTAACAAAATGGAATTGTAATATAACAAATAAAAAATTTATATCTTCATATGTATGTACTTTTTTTTTTCAATCAACAATAAGAGAATAAATATGTATATACGTTCCCATGATTCTGATTCATCTCATTAATGTAGATTGTTCAAGTATTTGAGAAAAAAAGGAATTTACAGAGAATTTAGCAAAAATCTATAAAATAAACTAGAATTGATTTTTTATTTCCATCGTCTATAATATACCTACTATGCAGTGGCTCACCCATGAGTTTAATTCAGATCCGGCAAGAAGTTAGGTTAAGTCGTTGGGCAAAATAGGTAATTGTCATATACCAAATCAGACCTATCACTCTTTCTATAGCTTTTCAGTTTATTTTCCTTCGAAAATACTCAAAATAATATTAAAATACGTTAAGTGATGTAAAGGCGGGGGGTATATTTGAACTAACTCCAAGTAGGGAGGTCATGGCTTGGGTAAATGATGGAATTGTCTGTGCAATACTCAAAAAGACAGCTATTAATATTGCTTTTCTTTGTTTTTTCCATAGTAAAAAAGATGAAAATACGAATTAATAACGTTCCTACGTTTCTTATACAGATGCGTTACTTCGGTTTGTTTATTATTTTATAAACCATTGGTAGTCTCAGTGAAAAACTCACAAATACAGATATAAAGCGGGGTAGTCAGAATTTTGTACACCTAAAATACGACGATAAGCTAAACATAAGGTTATATGATTATATTTTATAAAATTAAATGCACGAAGTGTCGGCTATTATAAACAAATTGTCGTGTCCTAGTAACACTAACTAATATATATCTAACTATGTCTTGTCAGCAACATATCAATCGACTTTAAGACCAATACGATGAAAAATATTTCCCTTGATACTCATTCAGCACCTGCCATTATGTCGTTGAAGGCTTGGCTAAACACTTCATACTTCTTTTTATGGTTTTTTACTTAGAACCGTCCCAAATGTATAATAAAAGACTTTAATCTTTTTCTCAGTCATATACTTCAGTTATTTTGATGTTCTCTGGGCTAAACAAATATAATTGAAAGTGTCAATATCACCAATAAATCTCTTCAAATAGATTTTCATGGTTTTTTTCCATATACTATTATAGAATTAATTTGATTTTTCTGTACCTTTATTATATGTCAGTTCATATTATTATGGTTGTTATTGCGGGGATAAAAAAATGGGATTCTCAGAGAAAAACTCACAAATATAGATATTACTAGGGCTATTAAGCGTGTTTTCCGACGAAAATGCGCAAACTATTAAGAAAATACGTTCCCAGTATTCTAAGTCATTTTAAACTTCAGTGAGTTACATTAGGGATGTCTAATTGAACACCCTTCCAGTAGGGAGGTCCAGGCTGGGCTAAAAAAAATGGAATTGACAGTGAACTTCTCACACTTATATCTCTTCGACTAGCTGATATTTTTCTTTTCCCATGACTAAAGCAAAAAAACGATGAACGTACGGTCACATGATTATAATTCATATTCTACCATAAGGGAGGTCTCTGACTGGATATGTTATTTTATTTTCATAGAAAAACTAGAAAAGATGTCATATACTAGGTCTTTTTATTGTTTTTTAAAAAAAAAATAAGAAAAAAACTCTTTCTCTAATGTTAATTTGTTATCACTCATCAACGTTAAGTAGTGAATGGAAGTATATTCTCTAAAAATGGTATTGTCAGTGTAAAACTAACACATAACGCACAGAATAGGTCTTTTAATTTTGTTTTACCACTAAACTACGAAAAAGACCATCAAAATATGTTTACAGGAGTCTTTATAATCAACTGTAAATCTGGATGTTAATGCGTGTATAAAAAAATGGGAGGCACCGATACAAACTCTAAAATATATGTATTCATCGGGCATTCATTTTTGATGTACAACGTACACACGACCACTCCGATGCAAATACGTTTAAAGGATTCGCATTAATTTGAAACATCAGTGAGGTAAATGAGGAACGTCCAATTTAACTCCCTCTAAGGCGGGAGTTCATGGCTTGGCTAAACAAGCGGCCGTGTCATTGTAAATCAAAAAAATATATCTATTAATAGTTCATTACTTTTTTTTTAAAATATAAAATAATCAAAATAATATTAAATTTCTTTCACATTATTCATATTAATTTCCTTCAATTCTTTAGGTGAAGGCATTTATAAAAAAATGTATGTGTACGAGACATTAACATTTATCTAGCTCTTAATAATGCTTTTAGGTTTTTTTCCATAGAAAATTATAAATATACTATTTAAAAAATTACCATGTATAAAAATTATTAAAATACAATGTTGGTTTATATTTCTTGTATAAAAAAATGGAAGTCTCTTTGTACATCAATATTAGATCTCTCAAAATATGTCATTTCTTAGTTATTTCTTGCGTAATTGCGACAATTACGCTCTAAATAAGGCACCATTGGATCAATCCTTATCCTAAAAGGATGTATTTCAAGGATGTCTGAAAAAAAAAGGAATATGCATTTTCATAAACTAAATTCTATAGATTAATATTGAATGTAAGTGTTTTTTCCAAAATAAATTATAACTTACCTATGAAATTGCTTTCTACTGGTTCTAAGTCATAAAAGTCTCTTAATGAGGTTTAGACTTGGCTAATAAAATGGACTTGTCAGTGACAAACTCACAAAGATAGCTTTTACTCTGGCTTTTCAGCGTTTTGTCCACCTAAAATGATCAAAATATGATGAAAATATTTTTCCATGATTCTAAGAACTTTGATTATATAGGGAGGTATTTGAGTGATTTCTTTTTTAAATCCCTTTAAGGAGGAATAGGAAGTAGTGGATAAAAAATGGAATTTTCATTTAAATACTAACAAATACATCTATTAATTGTGATTTTCTGTGGTTTTTCCAACGCCAATAAGAAAAATACGATTTCATTACTGTACTAAGAGACAATTTAAAAACCATAACGGAGGGATTTTCTGGAGTTTATAAACAAATGGAAGACTAACAGAACATCTCAAATAAACTGATCTGAATTTTTATGTTCAGTATTATTTCCACATAAAATGCGACGATAAGATATCAAAACGTTACAAAGAGTCTTATTCAAAACCATCAATTAGCTGGTAGTGTGATTTTATAATAAAACTGTAGTGTCATAGAAATAATATCTATTCTATACCTGAATAGGGCAGATCAGCGGTATAAAAATAGAAATTAAGAACATTACGAGGAAATATATTACACATGGTTCACATTCATATCCTTCAATTAGGGAGGTGAAGGCTTGGATAAGCTCTTAATACGGCATGTCATTTTTATATCATACTAAAATACGCTAAATCATCTTTAGCTTCTGTACATATGACCATATTAAGATAGTGCACTTCGGAAGAAGAAGTATGTGATAAACAAATGGAAAAGACAGTGACTATATCCCTAATCTCTAGCTGACTATATATTTTCATTGTTTTTTTCCACAGTCAATCATCACATTAATTGGCAACGACTTTACATAGAGAATTAGTAAGTGCATTCTATTAGGGTGGTTAATGCGTGGCTCAAAAAAGAGGATTCTCCGAGAAAAACTCCCTAATATCGCTAATAATCGGGCTAGTCTGCTTGTTTTCCAACGAAAATGCGTAAACGACTATGAAAATACGTTTCCATTATTCTAATAAATTATTAACTTCAGTGAGTAAAATTAGGGAGGTCTTATATTCCTCCCTTCAAGTAGGGAGTTCCAGGCGTGGCTAAAAAAAATGGCATTGTCAAAAAACAACGCAACCATCTCGAGCTTAGAATGGCTGGTATTTGTCTGATACCCCAACACAGTACACACTCCTCTGACCGTACGGTCCCATGGTTCTAATTTATATTCTATACTGATGGATTTCCAGTCTGGTAGAATATTGGTTCGCTACATAGTACATATACCATCTAACTCTCGGAATCTTTCTTGTTAGATTTTCTTACAACGATAATGCTCCCAAAACTAAGCAGATACGTTCACATGGTTCTACTAAATGTCCTTCCATTAGTGCGGTCAAGTTTGTGATCAAAACATGGTCTTGTACTTGAAAATCACACCAATATCGCTCTTACTATGGCATGACATTGTTTTTCCCAATGACAATACGCTAAACCATATTACTCCTTGTTTCCAGGAGACTAATAATTAACATTTAGTTATGGATGTTATTGCGTGTCTAAAAAAATGGGCGTCGTAGAGTCAAACACACACACATAGAGATTAATCGAGATTTCAATTTTTATTAACAACAACAACACGACCAAGCCGATGACAATAAGTTCCCATGATTCTCATTAATATGAAACATCAGTGAGGAAAATTAGTAAGGTCCTAATGAACTCACTCCAAGTAGGGAGTTCCAGGCTGGGCTATACCAGCGTACGGGGCAGAGTCAATATAACCCATACAGTTCTTAATAGTTAAGTTCAGTGTGATTTAGAAGGAAACTTATATCAATTAGCTTAACTAAATGTCCAATTAGTATAATTAATATCCGTTAAGGAGTGTGTTGTATTCGGTTAAAAAAAAAGTTTATTGTATTATCAATTATCTCAATTCTATAATTTAAGAGTTATTGTAGGTTGTTGTCAAAAGACATAAAGAAACCAAATAGTCAATTTCTGTACATTTATTAAAAGAAAAATAATACTATTATTTTTGTTAATGAGTGTAAATAAAAATGGAAGACTCATATTAAATCTAAATAATTTAGCACGTAATATGTATTTTATTTTTTAGTTCAATCGAAAATACGCAAATACCGGGGCATTGACGTTCACATTGGTTTATTTCATATCCTTCAATTATTGCTTAGAAGGCTTGGCTAAGCTCTTAAGCCTGAAAGGCTTTGTTAGTTCCAACTACTTTTCGCCGTATATTATTAAGAGAATTCAACTAGTGTCGACGTCTAAACGTTCAATGCTTACCATGACCTCTTTGCGCAAAAAAAGTAAAAGTAAATGACCCTTTGACATCGATAGAGCATAATATAGATTATCAGTGTTTTTTTCCAAATAAACTAAGAAATCAAAGAAGTTTCTTATGTACAATTATTATTAGGAATTTCCTTCAAGTATTGTGGTTGACTCTGGGATAAAAAAATGGGCGGCACATAGAAAAACTACCAACGCTAGATATTACTCATTATTTACATCTTTTCATACCTAGAAAATACGCAAAATAAAAAGTATATACGTACAAATGCGAATTATAAAGATTAGTATTGTGTGTTGTATAGTATGTATTACTTAGATTCATCCATTCAAGAAGGGATTTCATGACTTGGCTAAAAAAATTGAAATGAAAGTGAAATTATAAATCATATAGAAATTATACTGTATAGTCATTTAGTTTTCCAACTAATAAAACAAAACAAATTTGAAAATACGTTCCCAAGGTTCTAATTAATATCATTAAATTCGTGAGGAAAAGGATTGGAGAAACTATTTAATTGTAAGAGAACCAATAGCACAGAGATCAACTTATTTTTCTTTTAATTGTTTTTTGCAAAGAAAACAAGCAAAATACGATAGCAAAATGCTCCCAGGATTATATGTCCAATATTTTGATTAGGGAGTTCACTGCTGGGCTAAACAAATGGAATGGTCAGTGAAAAACTCACAAAGACATTAACTTGAAGCATTCATCCTTTTCACCCACAACTTTACTTTACAGCTTTTGAATGCTCCAACACCAAGCAATACTTTTCAAAAGACATTTCAGAGCAAGTTCCCTTCTTAATGTCCCTTCGAAACCCATTTTCCAACTTGAAGTACCCATCCTTTTCACCACACACCTTTACTTTACTAATTTTTTTATATCTCAACACAAATAAATTCCTTTTAAAAAGACATTTCATAGCATTGTCATTTCTTAATGTCCATTCTAAACCAATGTTCTAACTTGTATGACCCATACTTTTCACCCACAACTTTACTTTACAGATTTTTGTATACATCATCACCAAGAAATACTTTTCAAAAGATATTTCAGAGCAAGTTCTTTTCTTAATGTCCCTTCAAAACCCATTTTACAAGTTGAAGTACCCATTCTTTTCAACCTACAACTTTACTTTACAGCTTTTTGAATACCTCAACACCAAGAAATACTTTTCAAAAGACATTTCAGAGCAAGTTCTTTTCTTAATGTCCCTTCTAAACACATTTTACAAGTTGAATTACCCATCATTTTCAACCCAAAACTTTAATTTACAGCTTTTTGGATACCTTAACACCAAGAAATACTTTTCAAAAGACATTTCAGAGCATGTTTCTTTCTTAATACATCTTCTAAACCCATTTTAGAAGTTGAAGCATCAATCCTTTTCACCCCCCAACTTTACTTTAAACCTTTTTGGATGCCTCAACACCATGAAATACATTTCAAAAGTCATTTCAGAGCAGTTTTTCTTAATGCCCCTCCTAAACCCTTTTTACAAATTGAAACATCCATCCTTTTCACCCAAAACTATACTTTACAGTTTTTATCATAACTCAACACCAAGAAACACATTTGAAAGACCATTTCAGAGCAAGTTACTTTCTTAATGTCTCTTCTAAACCAATTTTACAAGTTGAAGTACATATCTTTTAATTAAAAACTATACTTTACAGCTTTTAGGATACCTCAACATCAAGAAATACTTTTCAAAGACCTTTTCAGAACAAGTTACTTTCTTATTGTCCCTCCTAAACCCATTTTACAAGTTGAAGTAACCATCCTTTTCAACCCACAACTTTACTTTACAGATTTTTGGATACAACAACGTTAATAAATACTTTTCAGTGGAATTTCAGAACAAGTTCTTTTTTTAATTTCCCTCCTAAACTCATTTTACAAGTTAAAGTACTTATATTTTTCACCAAGAACTATACTTCACAGCTTTTAGGGTACATCAACACCAAGAAATACTTTTCAAAGACCATTTCAGTTCAAGTTGCTTTCTTATTGTCCCTCCTAAACCCATTTTACAAGTTTAAGTACTTATCTTTTTCAACCGAAACTATACTTTAAAGCTTTTAGGATACCTCAACAACAATAAATACTTTTCAAAGACCATTTCAGAGAACGTTACTTCTTAAGGATCCTCCTAAATCCATTTTACAAGTTTACTTACTCATCATTTTAATCCAAATATATACAGAAAATCTTTTATTATAAATAAACAAAAAGAAAAACTTTTCAAAGACACATTCACAGAAATTTAATCTATTAATATAACACATACAACAATTTTCCAAGTTGAATTACTTATCTTTTTAATCCAAAACTATACTTTACAGCTTTGGGGATACCTCAACACCAAGAAATACTTTTCAAAGACCATTTCAGAACAAGTTACTTTCTTAGTGGTCCCTCCTAAACCCATTTTCCAACTTGAAGTACTTATCTTTTTCACCCACAACTCTACTTTACAGCTTTTAGGATACCTCGAGACCAAGAAATACTTAAGTTAGGCTAGATTAAGTTAGGTTAGAGTAGGTTAGGTTATCCTACGTACGCTTCACCTAGGTTAGGTTAGGTGAAAGACAGGCAATAAGTTAGGTGAATGGTTAGGTTAGGATAGACTAGATTAAGTTAGGTTATGTTAAGTGAGGTGAGGCTAGGTTAACCTACGTCCGCGCGCGTACTTAGGCTAACCTCGCCTAACCTAAAATAACCTAACCTAACTTAATCTAGTCTATCCTAACCTAACCATTCACCTAACTTTTTGCCTGTCTTTCACCTAACCTAACCTAGGTGAAGCGTAAGTAGGATAACCTAACCTAATCTAAACTAATTTAATCTAGCCTAACCTAAGTATTTCTTGGGGTTGAGGTATCCTAAAAGCTGTAAAGTAGAGTTGTGGGTGAAAAAGATAAGTACTTCAAGTTGGAAAATGGGTTTAGGAGGGAACATTAAGAAAGTAACTTGCTCTGAAATGGTCTTTGAAAAGTATTTCTTGGTGTTGAGGTATCCCCAAAGCTGTAAAGTATAGTTTTGGGTGAAAAAGATAAGTACTTCAACTTGTAAAATGGGTTTAGGAGGGACAATAAGAAAGTAACTTGTTCTGAACTTGTCTTTGAAAAGTATTTCTTAATGTCGGGGTATTCTAAAAGCTGTAAAGTATAGTTTTGGATGAATAAGATAAGTACTTTAAATTGTAAAATGGGTTTAGGAGAGACATTAAGAAAGTAACTTGCTCTGAAATGGTCTTTGAAAAGTATTTCTTGTTGTTGAGGTATACTAAAAACTGTAAAGTATAGTTTTGGGTGAAAAAGATAAGTACTACAACTCGTAAAATGGGTTTAGAAGGATCATTAAGAAGTAAATTGCTCTTAAATGGTCGATGTAATTTGTTTCTTTTTATTGAGGAAAACAAAAAGATGTAAAGTATATTTTTGGGAGAAAAAGATTAGTTCTTCAACTTGTAAAATGGATTTAGAAGGGAGAATAAGAAAGTAACTTGCTCTTAAATGGTCTTTGAAAAGTATTTCTTGGTGTTAAGGTATCATAAAAGCTGTAAATTATAGTTTATGGTGAAACAGATAAGTACTAAACTTGTAAAATGGGTTTAGTAGGGACAATAAGATAATAACTTGCTCTGGCACGACATTGAAAAGTATTTATTAGCGTTGAGGTATCCAAAAAGCTGTACAGTATAGTTGTGGGTTGAAAATGATGGGTACTTCAACTTGTAAAATGGGTTTATGAGGGACAATAAGAAAGTAACTTGTACTGAAATGGTCTTTGAAAAGTATTTCTTGATGTTGAGGTATCCTAAAAGCTGTAAAGTATAGTTTTTAAGGACAAGACATGTACTTTAACTTGTAAAATGGGTTTAGAAAAGACATTAAGAAAGTAACTTGCTCTGAAATGGTCTTTGAAAAGTATTTCTTAGTGTTGAGGTATCCTAAAAGCTGTAAAGTATAGTTTTGGGTGAAAAGGATAGATGTTTCAACTTGTAAAATGGGTTTAGGCGGGGCATTAAGAAAAATTGCTCTAAAATGCCTTTTGATATGTATTTCAGGGTGTTGAGGAATCCAAAGAGTTTTAAAGTAAAGTGGGGGGGTGAAAAGGATTGATGCTTCAACTTGTAAAATGGGTTTAGAAGAGTTATTAAGAAAGGAACTTGCTCTAAAATGTCTTTTGAAAAGTATTTCTTGGTGTTAAGGTATACAAACAGCTGTAAAGTATAGTTTTGGGCTGAAATGGATTGGTACTTCCACTTGTAAAATGGGTTTAGAGGTGACATTAATAAAAGAACTTGCTTTTAAATGTCTTTTGAAAAGTATTTCTTGGTGTTGATGTATACTAAAAGCTATATAGTAAAGTTTTAGGTGGAAAAGAATGGAGCCTTCCACTTTAAAGATGGGTTTTGAAAGTACATTAAGAAAAGAACTTGATCTGAAATGTCTTTTGAAAAGTATTTCTTGGTGATTAGGTATACAGAAAGCTGTAAAGTAAAGTTTTGGGTGAAAAGAATGGGTACTTAAAGTTAGAAAATGGGTTTAGAATGGACATTAAGAAATTAACGTGCTCTGAAATGTCTTTTTTAAATTTATTTATTGTGGTTGAGATATACAAAAAGCTGTAAAGTAAAGTTGTGGGTGAAACGTATGGGTACTTCAAGTTTTACAATGGGTTTAGAAGTGACATTAAGACAGGAACTTGCTCTGAAATGACTTTTGAAATGTATTTATTTGTGTTGTAGCAAACAAAAGCTGTAAAGTACAGTTTTGGGTTAAAAGTGTGAATTCTTCAAGTTTGAAAAGGTGTTTAGAAGGTACATTAAGAAAGAAAATTGCTCTTAAATGCCTTTTTATATGTTTTTGTTGGTTTTGAGTTATAAAAAAAGCTGTAAAGTATAGTTGTGGTTGAAAAAGAGGTGGACTTCAAGTTGTAAAATGGGTTTAGAAGGGACTTTAAGAAAGTAACTTGCTCTGAAATGACTTTTGAAATTTATTTCTTTTTGTAGAGGTATCCAAAAAACATTAAAGTAAAGTTGTGGTTGACACGGATGTGTACTTCAAGTTGGAAAATGGGTTTAGAAGGGAATTTAAGAAAGGAACTTGCTCTAAAATGCCTTTTTAAATGTATTTCTTGGTGGTGATGTATCCAAAAAGCTGTAAAGTAAAGTTGGGGATTATAAGGCTGGCTACTTACTGTTGGAAAATGGGTTTAGTATGGACATTAAGAAAGGAACTTGCTCTAAAATGCCTTTTGAAATGTATTTCTTGGTGTTGATGTATCCAAAAAAGCTTAAAAGTAACGTTGTGGGTGATATGGATGTGTACTTTAAGTTGGAAAATGTGTTTAGACGGGTTTTTAAGAAAGGAACTTGCTCTGAAATGCCTTTTTAGAAGTATTTCTTGGTGTTGAGTTATACAAAAAGCTGTAAATTAAAGTTGTGGGTGAAATGGATGAATGCTTTAACTTGTAAAATGGGTTTGGAAGGGGCATTAAGAAAGAAACTGGCTGTGAAATGCCTTTTGAACGGTATTTCTTGGTATTGAGGTATCCAAAAAGCTGTAAAGTAAAATTGTGGGTGAAAAGGATTGTAACTTCAACTTGTAAAATTGGTTTAGGAAGGACATTAAGAAAATAACTTGTTCTGAAATGCCATTTGAAAAGTATTGCTTGGTGTTGGAGTATTCAAAAAGGCAGTATAGTAAAGTTGAGGGTGAAAGGGTGGGTACTTCAACTAAAATGGGTTTAGGAGGGACATTAAGACAATAACTTGTTCTGAAATGCCATTTGAAAAGTATTGCTATGTGTTGGGGCATTCAAAAGCTGTAAAGTAATGTTGTGGGTTGAAAAGGATGGGTACTTCAACTTGTAAAATGGGTTTAGGAGGGACATTAAGAAAAGAACTTGTTGTGAAATGCATTGAAAAGTATTGCTTGGTGTTGTGGCCTTCAAGAGCTGTGAAGTAATGTTGTGTGTGAAAAGGATGGGTACTTCAATTTGTAAAATGGACTTAGGAGGGACATTAAGAAAAGGAACTGGTTGTGAAATGCCTTTTGAAAAGTATTGCTTGGAGTTGGAGCATTCAAAAAGCTGTAAAGTAAAGTTGTGGGTGAAAATTAGGGGTCCTAAAAGTTTTAAAATGGGTTTAGGAATGACATTAAGAAAATAACTTGTTCTGAAATGCCATTGGAAAAGTATTGCTTGGTGTTGGAGCATTCAAAAGCTGTAAAGTATAGTTGTGGGTGAAAAGTATGGGTACTTCAACTTGTAAAATGGGTTTAGGAAGGATATTAAGAAAATAACATGTTCTGAAATGCCATTTGAAAAGTATTGCTTGGTGTTGGAAAATTCAAAAGCTATAAAGTAAAGTTGTGGGTGAAAAGTATGGGTACTTCAACTTGTAAAATGGGTTTAGGAAGGACATTAAGAAGGAACTTGCTCTGAAATGTCTTTTGAAAAGTTTGGCAGGGTCCGGAGGGTCTTGGGGGGCCGGGGGGGCTTTGGGGCCGGGGGTTACTTCGGGGTTGTGGTAGTGTGGGTCGGTGTCCTATTAAACCTAACCTGAAAGTATGATTTCAGAGAAATTCTTTAAGCGTTTAGGGTTAACTTACCTTTTTTAGGGATGCTCATTTTGTTTTATCATACATTTTGGATCTGAAATTGTTATTTCATGGAAATTCTTTAACCTTTTAGGGTTAACTTACCTTTTTAAGGATGAGAATTTAGGGTTCTCCTACATGCTGAATCTGAAAGTTTGTACCCTGACCTGTTGGATCTGAAAGTGTAATTTCAGGGACATTCTTTAACTTTTTAGGGTAAACTTACCTTTTTAGGGGTGACTATTTAGGGTTCTCCAACATGCTGAACTTGAAAGTGTGTTCCCTGACATGTTGAATCTGAAAGTATAATTTTTATGGAGATAGACTAATCTAAAGAATAAAACGGTTTAGTCTTAATATATTTATTGATTAAAAATATTTAAAAAAATTTGAAAAAAAAATAATGACATATTAAAAAAAAAACAGAAGCTTAAAACATTTTTTATGAGGAGGACAACGTTTAGGAATTTTGATATATGATTCATTTTTCCATGTCAGGTATCTATTCCGGTATCCATTGAGCGAAATATCTAACTTCATCTTCTTGGTCATGTACTGAATGCAGGTATTTCTCACATTTAAAGTCTTCTAAATTGAATAATGCTATGTTTTTATCACATTTTTCTAGTAAGAGTTTATCAGTTGGTACGTTTCCCTTAACATAAACAGCTTGCACACCGAAAAAACTACATATTTCCTGAATTTCCTCTTCTGCATGTTTTATTTCATAACCATTTTCATTATGTGGTCGTATGGTTTTAGCGTAAAAGCCATTTCGATTTATAAAATTTAGTGTTGGACTCCATCGGTTTTTCTCGTACTTATACATATTGTATCTGATGTTCCATTTATAGCAATGAATTTCACGTCGTTGATTGTCTAGGAGTAAGAAAGCTGCTTCGAAAATAATGCCAGTTGAGGAATATTTCAGACCAATATATTCTGTGTCAATCACACCAAACATTATTATATCTGAAAAAAAGTGTTTAAATTAAATAAATATGTAATGTTTCTGAAACTCTAACAAATACAGCTCACTTTCATAGAATAAACTGAGAAGGAGGGAGTGTGTTCAAAGATCCCAACTTGAAAACTGTGAAAATGATTGGTAAATAAGTAACGTTTTATATTTCAGCAACCGTCCCTCCGATTAAATATTTTAAGGGGTCAATTTTCTGAGGAATAATTCAAATCATCGTTACAGGAACAATCAATTTGAATACGTAAAAGGAGATTGAAGCATGATGCAGTAGCTTTTATCGCAGTTAGAAGGGCCATGGATCAATCACATTGTTGAAATTTGCCGTATGTAAAGAGAAATCTTTGTCGAAAGCAACCTAAACTCTGAAAATCATAGTTTGATTATAATAAATTCAACTTTTCTCAGAAATAACTCAAAGCATTATTATACGAACGTTCAGTTTTTTATTCAAGGCACAGTTTGTTTTCATTTTACACTGATGGCGATAGAATTGAAGGCAATTCCCCCTCCCTTTTAAATAATTTACTTACAACGAAGCTGTTAGAAGCAAGGAATTTCCCCCTCTCCCCCCTTCTACATAATGTCCTCAATATAGTGTTAGACCTTAATTTGAAAATAGACCATTTCACTTCTGCAAAATATAACATCACGTCTGTGCTTAATTATTGCCTCAAAGTGTTTTAATTTTGATGGAAGAACAGTTCCTTTTGACTTGACCGCCTCGTTCGTAAACACAAATGGAAAAGGGGTGACAGCTAATTTTAACCTGGCGTAGAGCATTATGTCAAAACCTGAGCGTGTTAATAACAACAGTGACGGAAGTCAATGATTACTTTTAGCTAGGATATAGAACACTTTAAATTGCATAAATTTAACGAATTGATAATTATTTCTTTTTGCGAGAATTTTGTTGTAAAAACAATGATAGGGGGGGGGGGTTAGGTTTTGAGGGTAAAAAGAATATATTTTATGTTTTCCACCGAGTATAAAGATTTTATAGTGATGTTTGTATTGTATGGGGGGGGGGATTTACCTGAATATACTGAAGGGTGACCAAGGAAAATAATTTTATTTGAAAATAAAAAACAGGAATTTAACGAAAGGATAATTAATTCTATTTGCGAGAATTTGATTTAAAAAAAAAATGGGGGGGGGGGTTAGGTTTTGAGGGTAAAAAGAATATATTTACGTTTTCCGTCGAGTAAACTTAAAATAAACTAAAACTAAACTAAAACTAAACTAAAAATCTAAAAGAAAACTAAACATTAAACTAAAACTAAACTAAAATCTAAACTAAACCAAACTAAAACTAAACTAAAATAAAGGTAATAAATAAACTTAAAATAAACTAAAAATCTAAACTAAATAGGTAATAAAATAATAAACTAAAAATCTAAACTAGCCCAACCTGCAATCCTCTTTTTCTAATATTTCCGCCCTCCTGATTGACTTAGAAAGGAGATGTAAGCAAGCCCTCTGATTGGCTGAGAAGAAAACACGTGATCTAACTGTTTCCTGGAAACTCATAACATTTGCTTCGAGCAACAACAACAAATAATATTTCTAGATCATAACATTCGCTGAGAGCAATAACAAGAAGGAAGTGTCATTGACCTGCTCCCATTAGACTCAATAATCCATGAAAGTGAGAAAGTTCCTGTTTTTTCATTCTCACTGACAAAAACCAAGAAAACAGACATAAATGTGACAAAATTCCTGTTATTTCATTCTCACTGACAAAAACCATAAATCATCCATAAATGTGACAAAATTCATGTTTTTTCAGTATAACAGACAAAAAACATACAACATCAATAAACTTGACACAATTACTTTTTTTTCAAATTATCACTGAAACAACCCATAAGAAAATCCATAAATGTGACAAAGTTCCTGTTTTTCAAATTGTCACTGACAAAACCATAAAACATACATGAAAAACATCAAATAAATCGACCAACACACATAACCATCCATGAAAACATCCATAAATGTGACAAAATTCCTGTTTTTTCATTCTCACTGACAAAAACCATAAACCACGTGGATCTATGCCCATATATGGTGTGCTGACACGAGCTTTAGGGTCATCTCTACTCGTATTTTGCGTATTTTTGTTGGAAAACACACTGAAAAGCTAGCCTAACAGCTTGATTGGTTATTTGTTAACTTAATTGTCATTATTTTTGACAATCCTAGAACTCCATACTGGAAGTTTAGGAATTAGAACACTGTGTACTTATACTCATATCATTAGTCGAATTAACGTTGGAAAAAACACAGAAAAGCCATATTAAGAGCCATCTTTATGAGTTTTACAATGTCACTTCAATTTTTTAATAAAACCCTTGTAATACATCCTTTATGGGAGGTAAAAATTCCCTACCTAAGTGAACTCCCTATAGATTCTTATGAATTATTAAACATTTAACGTTTTGATAACGGCTTTTGCGTATATTCTTTGGAAAACACTCTGTAATGACTTATTCAGAGATATATTTGAGAGTTTTTCACAGTGACGACCATTTTTTTAGAAAAGCCTTCAAAACCCACCAAGTTGGATATGAAAGATACTCTATGGATAGAATTGAAATAGTATTTTGTTTATTGCTGTTTGAAAACACACTTAATATACCTATTATGAGCTATTTTGGTGAGGTTTACAAATTAAATTAATTTTTTTAGACCAGCCTTCCCAGCCCAACTTGGATGAAATGTATTTGAACACTTGTAAATATTGTTCCTCGGTTTGTTGATTGTGTCTTTTGAAAACACACTGACAAGAGATTTTAAACGCTGCCGGTTTTTTAGTAACTCTGTCACTTAAATATTTTAAGAATCGCCTTCTCCACACTACTAGACGAGTTTTACTTAGAATAGAATAATTATAACGCATTTGCATATTAGTTTTAGTAATGTCGTTAGAAAAAACACTAATAAGCCATATCTAGATATGTATTGGATACTTTCTATTTTGCTCTTCACTTGGCGTAGCACCAACTTCACCATCCTAATTGTCGGTTATGAAGGAGCATATTGTGGTCTTTACCCAATATAATCTTGAGCATTTAAGATGTAAATAATACTGAACTGACAGATTAATTTAATTCTAGGAGATATTTACAAAGTAAATAACTTTTTTTCGAAAGTACTATAAAAACCTACTTGTATGAAAATAAGAAGAGTAAATTTATATTTATTTCATATGATTTTGTATATATTCTATTGTGTACTCTAAGATATTACATTTTTAGATCCATATTTTTGTGAATTTTACCTACTATCCCCTTTTTCTAGCAACGACTTCATCTTACTACTTGAATAATAAGTATTAGACTAATTTGAAATAATTTTAAGAGTATTTTGAGCAATTTTGTGGGGAAAACCAATGAAAATACATATTAATAGATTTTTTGGTGATTATTTCACAGAAATTTCCCTAGTTTTGCCCGGCCGTGAACTCCATAATTGTAGGATATGTATGTATATACTGTTAACGAATTTTCATCGTATTTGGCGTATTTTCGTTGGAAAAATAAATGACATGCCATCTTAATAGCTCCATTTTTTAGTTTTTCTATGTCTAGCTCATTTTTCTAGCCAAGTCTTAACCTCCATCACTAAAGGATATTAATTATTACAATAGGAACGTATTTACAACGCATGGTGGATTAATATGTGGGAAAAAAGACAGACATGCCATATTCTGAGATATATGTTTGTCAAGGTCACTGACAATTCCATTTTTTTTAGCAAAGCATTGAACTCCCTAATTAAAAATAAGTAAATTAGACCACACTCATTGACCTGCCTAATGATTATAATTACTTTGTATACTTGGAACGTATTGTTATCGTAGTTGGCGCATTTACGTGGGTAAAAACACTGAAAATCCAGAGTCAGAGCTATCTTTGTGTGATTTTCACTGTGACTTCCAGTTTTTTTGCCACACCTAGACCTACCTATTTAAAGAAACAGAATATTACTAATGGGACCGTAGTTAAATCGTATTATGCTTATTTACGTTTGAAAAAACACTGACAACACGGAGTAAGAACTATCTGTGAAAGTTTAATACTGACCCTGACACGGTTATCTCACAGCCAGGTAGTCACGAATGAAAGTGTGTTATTTTAGACCTTACTCATTTTAAGTCATCTTGATTAAAAATAAGTAGTACATATTTCAAGTAATTTTATCGTATTTTGCGCTGATTCGTCGGTAAACACACTTACAAGCCTTATTAAGAGTTAGCGTAGAGACTATGTCAATGAACATTTCATTTGTTTGCAAAGATTCAAACTAAGTACTTGAATTCTATTACTTATAATCAAGGGAACTTATGTTCATCATTTTTTGCGTATTTTATTTTGAAAAAAAACTGAAAATCCATATTAAGAGCTATAATTGTGAGTTTTTCACTGACAATTCCATTTGTTTAGCCAAGCCTTCACCTTCTTAATTGAAGGATATGAATTAGAATCATGGGTTCTTATTGTCATAGTATTGTGCGAATTTTCTTTGGAAAAAATATTGAAAAGCCATATTAAATGCTATATTTGTGAGTTTTTCAACGAAAATTCAATTGTTTCGATAAGCCTTGACCTACAGAATTGAAGGATATGAAATAGACCCAAGGTACCGTATTTTCATCGTATTTGGCGTATTTTCGATGTAATACACAATAAAGGGACATATTCATAGCTGTTTGGTTTAGAATTTCAATTAGTCTGCAACTTGTTTAGCCCAGCTTTGTACTCCCTCCTTAAAGGGAGGTCAATTGGAACTTACTCATTTACCTAACTGATGTTTCTAATGAATTAGAATAATTGGGACGTATTTACATCGTATTTTGCGCATTGGAGATGGAAAAAAAAACTGACATGAAATATTTAGATCTTAAATTTTTTTAAGACAAATGAAATGACACTTTTTATAGACAAGCTGTCACATCACTGAGTAAATTAAATGATTAAGAATCCTGAAAACGTATTTTCATCTGATTTGTCGTATTTTCGTTGGAAAAAACACCGATAGGCCCTCTTATGAGCTGTATTTGTGAGTTTTTCACTGAAAATTCCTTTTTTTTGCCAAGCCTAGACCTCTCTAATTGAAGGATATGACTGAGAATCATGGGAACGTTTTTTAGTAGTTTTTTGGATATTTTTGTTTGTATACAAACTGTAGTGCCATACCAAGAGATATATGTTTGAGTTGGTCATTTACAATTCAATTTTTTTAGCCAAGCCTTGAACTCCCTACTTGAATGGTGGTAAATTTGAACTCCATAATTGAACTCCCTAAAGATTATAATTAATTAGAATAATTGGAACGTATTGTTATCGTATTTTGCGTATTTTCGTTGGAACTAACACTGAAAATCCTTATGCAGTGATCTCTTTGTGAGTTTTTCACGGACACGTCCAGTTTTTTAGCAACGTCTTGACCACTCGCATGATCAGTACTGTCATAGGAAAAGGTGACATTCTTCTCATCGTATTTTAGTTGGAAAAAACACTGAAAACCCACAATAAGAGCTATATTTGTGAGATTTTCACTGAGACTTCCACTTTTTGCGCAACGCTTTTAACTACCTATGTGAAGTGAGTTCAAATAGACCTCCCTACTGAGTCCACTTACTTAGAATCCTTGGATCTTATTTTCCTAGTATTTAGCTTATTTTCGTTTTAAAACACACTGACAAGCCATATTAATAGATATAGTTGTGAGATATTCACATAGACTTCAAATTATTTCTCCACGAATAAAACTACCTCCGTGAATTATATTAATTGTATTAAGGCTAACGTATTTTAAACATTTTGTTATTTTTTACTATTGAAAAAACACTTACAAGAACTCTTAAGTTCTATCTGTGTGAGAATTTAACAGAAAATTCCCGTTTTTTAGAAATTACTTCAAATCAAGCCGTGTGTGTAGGTAACTAAGAAATACCTAAAGTAAATCCCACAATAATCTAATTACGTAGATTACTGTGAACTTATTTTCATCATAGATTTAGAAATTTCGGTGTAAAACAAACAGACCAGAAAAATGCAAATAGATCTATGTTATTATTTAAGTGTCACGAACATAAGTACAGAAACTCTATAAAATCCCTCAGGTAAGGATATGAAGTAGAACCATGGGAACGTATTTTCATCGTATTTGGAGTATTGTATTTTGAAAAAACACGGAACAGCAAGCTTAATAGCGATATTTGTTAGATTTAATCATACATGTCCTTTTGTTTAGAACAGACATGAACCTCTGCCTGACAGAGTTGGAAAGATAATCATGGAAACAAGTTTGCGGTTTCTGTTGCGAAGTTTCGGAGTAAAACACAATGAAAAGATAGCTTAGGATCCGTATTTGTGAGTTTTTCACTGACAATTCCATTTTTTAAGACAATCCTTTACATCCCTAATTGAAGTATATGAATTATAATAATGGGACCGTATTTACATAGTATTTTGCGTATTTTCGTTGGAAAACACACTGAAAAGCCATATTAAGAGATATACCTGTTAGTTTTTCGCCGAGATTTCATTTTTTTATACAAGCCTTGTCCTCCCTACTTGAAGGATATGAATGAGAATAATGTTAACGTATTTTCATCGTATTTTTAATATTTTCGTTGGAAAACACACTGAAAAGCCATATTATTAGCTATATTTGTGAGTTTTTCAGTGACAATTCCATTTTTTTAGCCAAGCTTTGAACTCCCTAATTGAAGGATATGAATTAGAACCATGGGAACGTATTTTCATAGTATTTTGCGTATTTTAGTTTGAAAACACAATGAAAAGCCATATTAAGAGATATATTTGTGAGTTTGTTACTGACAAATCCATTTTTTAGCCAAGCCTTGACCTCCTTAAGTTAATGATAATTATGTGTACAATGGGAACTTATTTTCATAGTATTGCTCGGTTTAACGTTTGAAAAAACACTTAAAGTCCTTACTAAAGCTATATTTATGAGTTTTTCACTGAATAATCCTATTTTTTCGCCAAGCCTATACATTCCTAATTGTAGAATTGGACTTTAAACAAATGTACCTAATTTTCATCTTCTTTTTGATATTTTCGTTGGAAAATAAAAACAAAAGAAAGAATATGAGCTAAATGGTTGATTTTTCAACTTACATATCAATTTTTTAGCCAAGCCTTGAACTACCTCAGTGAATGATATGAGTTAGAATCCTGGGAAATTATTTTCATCGTATTTTACTTATTTACTTGGGAAAAAACACTGCACCGACATATGCAGATCTTTTTTATGAGTAGGACAATGACTCTGCAACGCTTTTATACAAAACTCCACCTCCCGCAGTTGAGGGAGTCCATTTATACCTACCTCATATAACTACCACATGATTCTATAGAATTAGAATAAAGGGGACGTCTTGGACTAATATATGTAGCATGAAATGATTAAATCAAACAGATAATACATATTCATTCCTATATTAGATATGTTTTAAATTTCAATTTCATTTTTATCGAAAAGACTCAAAATCCCTATGTGAATTATATTAATGAGATTCATGGTACCTTATTTTCTTCGTCTTTTGCTTCGGTTAGATTGAAAACATACTGAAAACAAATATGAAGAGCTATATTTATGAGTTTTTCACTGAGAATTAAATTTGTTTAGCCAAGCCTTCAACTCCCGAAGTGAAGGATAGTAAGTAGAGTCTAGGGAGCATATTTCCATAGTATTTGGCTTATTTTCTTTAGAAATCACACTGAAAATTCATATTAAGAGCTGTATGTGTGAGTTTTTCTCTGTGAATTCCATTTTTTTAGCCAAGCATTAAAATCCCTAATTGAAGGATATGAATTAGAATCATGGGAACGTATTTTCAACGTATTTTGCGTATTTTCGTTGGAAAAAAAAAAGAAAAGCCATATTAAGAGCTATATTTGTGAGTTTTTCGCCAAAAATTCCTTTTTTTAGCCAATCCGTCACATCCTTCATTGAAGGATATGAATTAGAACCATGGTAAAGTATTTTCATCGTATTTTTATTTTTTTCGTATTTAAACACACTGAAAAGCCATATTAAGAGCTATATTTGTGAAATTTGTTAGTACAAGTCCATTTTCTTAGCAAATCCACAAACTCCCTAATTGAAGGATAAGAATTGGAACCATGGGAACGTATTTTAATCGTATTTTGCTTATTTACGTTTGAAAATACACTGAAAAGCCGTATAAAGTGCTATATATGTTTGTTTTTAACTGTCACTTCCATTTGTTTCTACCATATTTCATCTCACTAATGTACTTATAATTATGTGAACAATGTGTACTTTTGTTATCGTGTGGTTCGGTTGAACGTTTGAAAAAACACTTATAAGCCTTACAAAAGAGTTATTTGTTAGTATTTAACTGAATATTCCAATTTTTTCGACAAGCCTTTACCTTCAACAGTGTCGAAATTGTATGTATCCATAGGTACATACATTTTATCGTATTTTTCTTATTTTCGTTGTAAAATACAATTAAAATACGTATTAATAGATATATTTTTGATTTTTTAAATGACAATTCCATTTTTTTCTACAAGCCTTTACCTCCCTAATGGAAGGATATGAATTAGAATAATGGGAACCAATTTTCTACTGTGATTTCGTATTTTCATTGTAAAACATTAATACATGACTTTTTAAGATAGATAGCTTTAAGCTTTTCACTTTCTAGTATATTTTTTTAGCCAAGACAAGTACTCCAGACGTTATGGAAAAGAATTAGTCTCATGGAAAAAAATTGTATTCGGAGTTAGCGTATTTGCGTTGTGATAAATAAAAACCTGAAATATTAAGAAGCTGTGATTTTTATATTGTAAATTACAATTACATTTTTTTGGAAAAGCATTCAACTCTAAACGTAAATTATATTAAATTTACTCATGGGAACTAAAGTTCATCGGATTTTGATTAGTTTATTATTTAAACACAAAGTACTGACATAGGAAGATATAGATTTGAGATTTGTTTTTTGACTCGGCGAGGGTTATTGTCAAGACTTGAATTCCCTTAGTGAAGTTTAAGAAATATACCAAAGTGAAATATAATGCTTATTAGAGTTAGTATTTGTGTATGATAAAAATAAGAACAGAAAAATTAAGTTCATTAATGTTGTTATTTTAAATGAAATTTCCTTAGTAACTCTCAGCTTTGAACAATCTAAGTTACGGATATGACATTGAACACATTTAACGTCTTCTCTTCTGAGAGTTGAAATAGACGTTGGAAAATACACTGATAATACTGAGTAAGGTCGCTATTTGTGAGTTTTTTACTGACAATTCCATTTGTTCATCATCTCCGTGCACTTCATAATATAATGATATTAATTAGAACCTTGGGAACGTATTTTCATCGTATTTTTTCATCGTATGGCTAAAAAAATGGAATTGTCAGTGAAAAACTCACAAATATAGCTCTTAATATGGCTTTTCATTGTGTTTTCCAACGAAAATACGCAAAATGCCGTATATGAAAGGGGCTGTCCCCTCCTCAACGCCTCGCTCTTTACGCTAAAGTTTTTTATTGTTTTAAAAAATAAAGTTGTGAGACAGAGTCAAACTTTAGCGTAAAGAGCGAGGCGTTGAGGAGGGGACAGCCCCTTTCATATACGGAATAATTTCTGTTCGTTTTAAGTTTTATTGTCGCTCCTTACTTTCAGTTTAAAAAACTTGTTTTTTTTATTTAATTTCTGATCGTTTTTTAGTTAATGCAGCTTTTATTTGCATAAAAATTTTACTTTTCTTTTGCTAAATGGATGTCTTTACAAATTAACTTACGTAACTAACTTCTATATTCGTATATTTTTCTTCTGGCAAAAAATACAAAATTGCAGATTTTTGCAGATATGAGCTTGAAACCTATGTAATAGGGTTTTCTGATACGCTGAATTCTGACGGTGTGATTTTCATTAAAATTCTTTCACTTGTAGGGGATGTTTCCCCCCTCTTTAAAAAATCAAGTAAATTTTCTCAGGCCTGTAGCTTTTGATGAGTAATACTAAACTTAATAAATTTTATATATTTAGGATCAGCATTATAAACACATTCTTTTGATACATTTATTGACATCAAAATTCCGTTTTTAAAAGTTTCGATTACTATTGAGCCGTATCGTTTGTTTTTTTAATGTTTTTTTTATTACGTATATGTTATTACGTATATGAAGGGGTTCTCCCCGTATTCAATAACACGCTATATACGTTAAAATTTAAAAAAAAAATTTTTTTAACAAACACCTGAATCAAAAAGGACGTTTAATTAGAATAGATAGCTCTTTTGAAAGCACTAAAAAAAAACTGTAGCGTAAAGAGTGAGGTATTGACTTGGGGGAGAACCCCCTCACATACGTTATAATTTCTGTTTGATTTAAGTTTTAATATTTCTTCTAACATTTCAGTTGAAAAAACTTGTATTTTTTATTTAATTTCTGATCGTTTAATGATCGATTTAATTTCTAATGCTTGGAAATCCGGCGCCCCCTTCATCGAAATGTCTCTTACCCCAAAGAAACATCCTCCACGGAAATATTCTCCCGAGTAACCCCCTCCTCTAGCCCCCCCCCCCCAGAAAAAATCCTTCCTGAAAATGGTTGTATACTTCCCAATAACCAATAAATAATGCTGGCAAGTCCGGCACCCCCTTCATGGCAATTTCCCTTGCCCCATGAAAACTTCCATCATGAACAGATTCTCCAACATAACCACCGACCCATCCCTCCCACTAACAGAAAAAAAAACCTCCTGAAAACTTCTGTATACTTCCCAATAACTAATACTCTATGTTAACATTGGGTAAAGTTCATAACTTTTAGCCCTCCCTCTGGGAACTTTGGGGGATTAAGTCACCCTAAAAGACATATTTATCATATTTTTGACCATGTTGAACAAAATGGCTATCTAAAAATTTTGATCGGGTGACTTTGGGAAAAAAATAAGCGTGGGAGGGGGCCTAGTTGCCCTCCATTTTTTTTGTCACTTAAAAAGAGAACTAGAACTTTTAATTTCCATTCCAACGAGCCCTCACACGATATTCTAGGACCACTGGGTCGATACGATCACCCCTGGGGAAAAAAAACAAATAAACACGCATCCCTAATCTTTCTTCTGGCAAAAAATGCAAAATTACACATTTTTGTAGATAGGAGCTTGAAAACCCTACAGTAGGATTCTCTGATACGCTGAATATGATTTTCTCAGGCGCGTAACTTTTGATGGGTAGCACTAAACTTGATGAAAGTTATATATTTGAAATCAGCATTGAAATCTGATTCTTTTGATATATCTATTGGTATCAAAAACCCGTTGTCTAGAGTTTCGGTGACCATTGAGCCGGGGCGCGCGCCGGCGCCAAGGGCCTGGACACACTAAAACAACAACATGTTGTACCATTCTATAAAAAAAAACAATAAAAATTTAATTATTATTTAAAAAATATAATTTTAATACATTTTAATCTTAAACATCAAAAGTTAAGCGCCTGAGAAAATTTCGCTGATTTTCGAAAAAAGGGGGAAAGACTCCCTAAAAATTATAGAACCTTAATGAAATTCACACCATCATATTCAGTGTATCAGATAACCCTACTGCAGAGGTTTCAAGCTCCTATCTACAAAAATATGGAATTTTGCATTTTTTGCCAGAAGAAAGATCACGGGTGCGTGTTTATTTGTTTTTTTTTCCCCAGGGGTGATTGTACTGACCCAGTGGTGCTAGAATATAGTAAGAGGGCTCGATTGAATATAAATTGAAAGTGCTAGTACCCTTTTTAAGTGACAAAAAGAAATGGAGGGCAACTAGGCCCCCTCCCACGCTCATTTTTTTCTCAAAGTCACCTAATTAAAATTTTGAGATAGCCATTGTGTTTAGCATAGTCGAAAATCTAATAAATATGTCTTTTACGATGACTTAATACCCCACAGTTCCCAGGGGAAGGGCTGCAAGTTATGAACTTTGCCCATTGCTTACATATTGTATTGGTTATTGGGAAGTATACAGACATTTTCAAGACGAATTTTTTTCTGGTGGGGGGGGGAGGGGGGCTGGAGGAGGGGGTTACTCGGGAGAATCTTTCCGTGGAGGATGTTTCTTTGGGGTTAGGGACATTTCTATGAAGGGGGTGCCGGATTTCCAAGCATTATTTAAAAAACGATCAGAAATTAAATTAAAAAAAAACAAGTACTTTCAACTGAAAGTAAAAAGCAACATTAGAACTTAAAATGAACAGAAATTATTACGTATATGAGGGTGCTCTCCCCCAAGTCAATAATTCGCTCTTTACGCTACAGTTTTTTTTTGAGTTCTTTCAAAAGAGCTATCTATTCTAATTAAACGGCATTTGTGATTCAGGGTTTTTTTAATTATATTTTTTTTTAATTTTTAACTTACTGAACGTTTTATTTAATACGGGGACAACCCAATCATATACTTAATAACATATACTTAAAAAAAAAAAACAATAAAAAAAAACAAGCGATACGGCTCAATAGTAAGCGAAACTTTTAAAAACGGAACTTTGATGTCAATAAATGTATCAAAAGAATGGGCTTATAATGCTGATTCTAAATATATGAATTTATTATGTTTAGTATTACTCATCAAAGGCTACAGTCCACAAAGGACTTATCTGATTTTTCAAAGAGGGGGGGAAACATCTCCCAAAATTGAAAAATTTTTAATGAAAATCACATAATCAGATTTATCGGATCAGAAAACCATCTAAGATAGATTTTAATATCATATATACAAAAACCTGTGACTTTGTGTTTTTTGCCAGAAGAAAAATACACGAATATAGAAGTTCGTTACGTAAGTTAATTTGTAAATTACGTCAGAACCAAATTTAGAGACAGCCATTTAGCAAAAGAAAAGTAAAATTTTTATGCAAATTTGGTTTACTTATTCAATGACGGCGAGCCAAAATAAAAGCTGCATTAACTAAAAAACGATCAGAAATTAAATAAAAAAAACTTGTTTTTTTAACTGAAAGTAAGGATGTACCTTTTAACTCAATACTCGGATGGTGTCCTTGTATTGTATAAAAAATTGGAATGGTCACTGATATACTCAAGAATTTCTCACTGAATATTGCTTTACATCTCTTTCACCATCAACTATATCCAAAATACGATGAACATACGTTCCCATGATACAAAGACATAATCTTCCAGTAGGGAGGTCAAGGCCGATCGATAAAAAGTAATTTTCAGAGAAAAAATCACAATTATAGCTCTTGTACGTGCTTATCAGTTTTTTTCCGAACGAAGATGCGACACATCTGTTACCAGTGTTACTTGTCAGATCTGTTTAGGAGGATGGTTTGGGCTAGTCATCAAAACGGGTATTGTATGTGAGACTCACTCAAAGATATCTCTTTATAGTGATTTCCAGTATTGTACCAACCGACTAAAAGAACTTTTCGATGCCCCTAATTTACAATTATTCTATTACTCATCCTTCAATTATGTATGGTAATTAGGATACAAAGATATATAATTCTCAGTGAAAAACTCACAAATATAGCTATTAATTTGGATTTTCAGATTATAATACAAAAAAATTTCGCAAATACGATGAAACTACGCTCCCATGGTTCTAACACATGTGTACACATATGTACAAACATGTACACACACGTGTGTGTACACACATGTGTGTATATATGTGTATACACACACATGTATATACACATATACATGTGTGTATACACATGTGTATATATACATGTATACACACATGTACACACATGTGTGCACATGTGTGTACACGTGTATACATACATGTGTACACACATGTGTATACACATGTGTGTACACACATGTCTACACATGTGTACATGTGTATACATATGTATCCACCTGTATACATGTGTGTACACACATGTGTACATGCATGTGTACACACATGTGTACACATGTGTACACATGTGTACACATATGTGTATACATGTACACACATGTGTGTATACATGTGTACACACATGTACACACGTTTGTATGTGTGTACACATACACACACACATGTGTGTACACACATGTGCACACATGTGTACAAATACACATGTACATGTGTGTACACATGTACATGTGTGTATACATGTGTGTATACACACACATGTGTGTACACATGTGTGTACACATGTGTACACACATGTACATGTGTATACACATGTGTGCATGTGTACACACATGTATATGTGTGTACATGTGTGTACACATATGTACACATGTGTGCACATGTGTACACATGCACACATGTGTATACACACATGTGTATACACACATGTGTGTATACACACATGTGTATACACACATGTATGTACACAAATGTATACACACATGTGTACAAAACGGTGTATATACGTGTATGTACACATGTGTGTACACATGTGTGTACACCTGTGTGTACACATGTGTGCACACGTATGTATATATATGTGTATATACATGTATAAGTGTGTACACATGTATACACATGTGTATACACACATGTACACATGTGTCTGTATACACACATGTGTATGTATGTGTGTACACATACACACATGTGTGCACATGTGTATGCATACATGTGTGTGTATACACATGTACACATGTATGTATATACATTTGTGTATACACATGTTTGTACACATGTGTGTGTATACATACACACATGTGTACACATACATGTGTGTATGTATACACATACACATGTGTATACACATACATGTGTATACACACATGTGTACACACATGTGTGTACACATGTGTATACAATGTGTGTACACACATTGTACACACATGTGTATATATATGTGTACATACGTTTATACACAT
This sequence comes from Artemia sp. Qi Xiang Cuo, assembly GCF_049724085.1. NCBI lineage: Eukaryota > Metazoa > Arthropoda > Branchiopoda > Anostraca > Artemiidae > Artemia > Artemia sp. Qi Xiang Cuo. The sequence goes on from NW_028297441.1 coordinate 1,516,739, forward strand.
ATGTGTATACAAATGTGTGTATACATGTGTATACATGTACACATGTGTGTACATGTGTGTATACATGTGTACACACATGTGTATGTGTATACACATGTATGTGTACACACATGTGTATGTGTATACATACACACATGTATGTATACATACACACATGTGTACACACATGTGCACACACATGTGTGTACACACATGTGTGTACACATGTGTCTATACACACATGTGTATACACATGCACACATGTGTGCATATACATTTGTATATACACATGTGTACCAACATGTGTACACACATGTGTATACATATACACACATGTGTGTATACACATGTGTGTATACACACGTTTGTACATACATGTGTGTACACACATGTGTACACATGTGTGTACACGTATGTACACATGTACACATGTATGTACATACATGTGTCCATGCATGTGTATACACATATGTGTGTACACATGTATACATGTATGTGCATACATGTGTGTACACACATGTACACATGTGTGTGTACACACATGTTTAAACATGTGTACCCATGTATACACACATGTGTACATGTGTACACACATGTGTGTACATACATGTGTACACACATGTGTGTGTACATGTGTACACACATGTACACACGTATGTATGTACAATGTGGACACATACACACACACATGTGTACACACATGTGTACACACATGTGTATACACATGTGTACGCATGTGTACACATACACACATGTGTATATGTGTGTACACACACATGTGTACACATGTGTATACATGTATACACATGTGTGTATACACATATACACATGTGTACATGTGTGTACACATGCGTGTACACATGTGTGTGTACACATGTGTATACACATGTGTATACACACATGTATACACACACGTGTGTGTATACACACACATGTGTACATACACACCGGTGTACACATGTGTACACACATGTACACATATGTGTACACATGTGTATACACATGTGTGTGTACATGTGTGCACACATGTGCACACACACGTATGTATGTGCACATGTGTACAATGTGTACATATACACATGTACACATGTGTATACACATGTGTACACATGTGTACACACATGTGTACACACATGTATGCATGTGTACACATACACACATGTGTGTGTACACATATATACACATATATGCACACATGTGTGTACATATGTGTGTATACATGTGTGTACACATGTGTGTATACACTTGTGTGTACACATGTGTGCACACATGTGTATATGTGTGTACACATGTGTATACACAAGTGTGTACACATGTGTACACATGAACACATGTGTACATGTGTATATACACATGTGTGCATATGCACATGTATACACATGTGTACATGTATACATGTGTATACACATGTGTATATACATGTGCACACACATGTGTGTATACACATGTGTACACATGTGTATACATGTGTATACATGTGTGTATATACACATGCGTGCACAAATGTGTGTACACATGTATATATAAATATATATACACATATGTGTATAAATGTGTGTACACATGTGTGTACACATGTGTATACACATGTATACACATGTGTATGCACATATATACACATGTATACATACATGTGTGTATACACATGTGTGTACACATGCACACATGTGTGTATACATGTGTGTGTACACACATGTGTAAACACACATGCGTGCACACATGTGTGTACACATGTACACACATGTGTACACATGTGTACACGTGTATACCATATACAGGTGTGTATAGCTGTGTGTATAAATGTGTACACATGTGTGTACACACATGTGTGTACACACATGTGTGTACATACATGTGTGTACACACATACACATGTATACACATGTGTACACACATGTGTGTATACATGTGTATACAAATGTGTATACAAACATGTGTGTACACACATGTGTATACACATGTGTGTATACACATGTATACACACGTACACATGTACACATGTGTACATGCTTACACACATGTGTGTACACATGTGTACACATGTACACACATGTGTGTACACATATTTGTACATACATGTGTGTGTGTATACACACATGTGTGCACATACATGTCTACACACGTGTATAAAAATGTGTGTATACACACATGTGTATACACACATGTACACATGTATATACACACGTGTACACATGTATATACACATGTACACATGTGTACACATGTACATGTACATATGTGTGTACACACATGTGTGTACATATATGTGTATATACACATGTGTACACACATGTGTACATATACATATGTGTACACATATGTATATACATAGGTGTACACATATGTGTATGTATACATGTGTATACACCGGTGTGCCGGTGTACACATATGTGTGTATACACACATGTACACCGGTGGGTACTGGTGTATACAGGGGGGTTATACAGGGGGGTCGACCGCGTGGAGGGTGAGTTGGGGCGTGTGGGGTGGGGTTGCGCGCCGGGTGTTGGTGGTCGAAGCTTGTGTTTGATGTAGAGGCTTGTTTTTGGTTTATATTCTTTTGTTTTGTGGAGATTCTTTTTGTGGTTGGATAGTCTTTTTTTTTTTTTATTTGCTTGTTTTGGTGGGTATCTTCGTTTTTTTGATTTATGGACGTGAGTTTTTTTTAGATTCGTTTTGTTTTATGAGTTACTTGTTTTTTTTTTATAGTATTTTTTTTTTTTGCTATACTGTTTAGTTTTTTATATACGGTTGATTTTTTTAGATGGTTTATTGTCGGTTATTGAGTTTTTTGTATGTTATTAAGTGAATATTAGGGTTTGGGGGGTAGATTATTTGTATGTTTTGATATGCGTGTTTGTGTTCGAGTGTCGGTTTTTTGCTGTAGTTTCGTTTTGTGGTTTTAGAGTCTTTTTGTTGTTTGAGTTTCGTTTTTTTGTTTTATATTCGGTTGGTGGTTGGGCATTCTGGTTTGGTAGGCATAGTCTGGTTTTGTTGTTATTGTCTGGTTTGGTGGGTATATTCAGGTTTTTTTGGTATGGTCTGGTTTGGTGGGTATATTATTGTTTTTTTTGTCTAGTCTGTTTTTTTTGTTATAGTCTTGTTTGTTGAGTATTTACTTATTTGGTGTTTCTATAATTGTTTTGTTGTGATATTCTGGTGTTTTTTGTATAGACTTTTTGTGGGTGGATTGGCTTGTGTTTGGGTGAGTTTCTTTTTTGATGGTTCGAGTCTTGTTATTGGGGGAATTGCGTTTTATTTGTGTTTTTTATTGTTTTGGTGGGTTTATACGTTAGGTTGAGTTTTTGTCTTTTTTTTTGTTTAGATAATTTTTTTTTTATGATTTTCTTTTTTTTTGGTTATTGTCTGGTTTGGTGGGTAGATACTGTATTTGTGTTTATAGTCTGTATATTTTTTTTTATTGTGTTTTGTCTGGTTTGGTGGGTATTGTCTTTGAGGACGTGTATTTTCTGTTTTTTTGTGTAGATACGTGTTTTTGGGGTCTAGGCGTTTTGGTGCGTGATAGTATGGTTGTTTTTTTATAGTCTGTTTGTTGGTTTATAGTCGTTTTGTGGGTGGAGAGTCTTTGTTGGGGTGTGCATGCTGTTTTTTTAGGCATAGTCTTTTTTTTTTTTTATTGTCTGGTTTGGTGGTTATAGACAGTTTTTTTGGGTATGGTCTGGTTTGGTGGGTATAGTCTTGTGTTTGGTTTATAGTATGTTGTTGTGGGTCTAGTATTGTTTGTTGAGAATTGAATGATTTTTTTTTTAAAGTCTTGTGTTTTTGTTATTTTCGTTTGTTTTTTTGTGATGGGTTAGTTTTTTGTTTTGTGTGTTTAGTAGTGTAGGGTGTGGAGATTCGTTTTTTGCGTTGAGATTCTTTTTTGGTGGGTATAGGCTTTTTTTTTTTATATAGACTGTTTTTGGTTGGATTTTCTGGTGTTGGTTGTAAAATCTTGCTGTGTTTTCATATGCGTGTTTTTTGTGTATAGTCTTTTTTTTATTGGATACGCTTGTTTTTTTGATCAATACGTTGTGTTTTGTGATTGGCGTTTGATTTGTTTAGATTCATTAGTTTGTTGGATTTTCGAGTTTCTTTTGTGACTTTGGGTGTTTGTTTTTGGCTTCGGTAGGTTTTGGGCTATACAAGAGTTGGTTGGTATTTCGGTTGTGATGTTGATATTATTTTTGTGTGTGGATATTTTGATTTTTTGTATCAAAATTAATAATCTCTATGAAGCTTGATATCAATAGTAAATAAGTATCGTGCTTTTCCAAATGCCACCGGAAGGTCGCCCTTTACAAAATGGCTGATATTCTGAGGAAGAATATACCTATCATTAACTATTAAAACTCAGACAACTTTTATTTAATCTCGTGACGAAATTTTCTTTTAAACATACACCTTCATTTTGATAAAAAAAAACATCTTAGATCGGAATTTTATTCGTGAACGAGCCATTAATGGTCCACGATAAACATTTAACTGCATAAGATTCAGAATCCATTTCTTTTGTGGATTACTATTTGTGGGATATTTTACACCGTAACACGTGTGACTGCCGATTTGGCATTCAACGCAGAATGTTGGCTGTCTGCATGGTTCATCTCGCGTAGAACGATGTTCACTTGAGGCTCATCTAGAGCATACAGGTTCAGCCGTATACTGGGAAGCAAGATGACCGATATTTTGAAAGTTATAGCATCGTCTTGGCAAGAACTTAATCGGATCAGCAGTTAGATGCTCGTAGCCGATAATCATCGAAACACTCAGACATTGTTGGAGCTCACTAAGAGTTTTAAAATACACTTTGCAAGAACGGGATTTTCCACACTGATCAGTCTTCGTACTATTCGGAAGTATATATTTTGTCCTTCACAGTTTATATCCTCAGGGATATTTCGAAGAAAAGCTCTGTGCCGGGGTTCTCGAACAGTAATTTTGAGATCGGACTTGGAAGATTTTGTTTTCTCAACGATTTTCTCTGCTGCAGCTTTTGACCTGACCACTAGCTTCCATTCGTTTGCAGATTTGCAAAGTTCACTCAGGTCATTTGTATTTTCACATAAAATGTTTCTAAAATCTTTCAGGTCATTTGGTCCCGTTAGCTTCGTGGGGGGATTTTTCAAGACGACAGACTAGGTAGAGTTTCTGGGCTTGGAAGTTTCAGGTGCACGAGGACTGCTTGTGAAAATACTGGTGTCTGGAGCGGACTGGGTGGCCAAAAAATGATCAAGCTTCCGAGAGAGTTCATTTACTTGCGCAGTAACTGTTGCATTCACCGCATCTTCGATGACCGGAACCGAGCAGGGGTTAAAGATGACAAATTTTGGCATGCTCACATTATTTTTCGCCGCTGGAACTAGAATTTTGCATATTTCAATGATATTGTCTGCATCTTTAGAGTAGCCCCCTCCCATGCCCACCATTTTCCCAAACACATCCAATCACAATTTTAGATAGCCATTTGGTTCAACGTAAATGAAAGGTCCAGAAATTCTGTCTTTGAGGATGACAACCCCTTTAGAGTCCTCAGGGCAAGGATCGTAATTTATGTCCAGGGGACGTATAAGATATATACGGAAAGGGCGATAGCATAAACTTCCGATGAGGCTCATTGGATCCGTGATCAGAAGTTTTAGCACCCTTTTAAAGATTAAAGTGACCAGAGGGTAGAGCCCCCCCGCCCCAATCTACCGCAGTATTCTAGTGAAATGTATCTACCATTCAGGTTGAGCTAGCAATTTTTCTTCAGAAAAACTTCTAAAATATATCATTAGATTGTAAAGTGGAAGGAATAAGAGCACCTTCCGTATTCAAAAGTGATTGGAGGCTGATCAGCCCGTCCTAACACGCCAAATACTTAACCAAACACATTTGGAGATAGCCATTTCGTTTAACGTAGTTTAAAGGTCGGTACATTAGGTCTTCAAGGATGTCACCCCCCCCCCAGAGCCTTCAGGGCACGGGTTGTAAGTTATGCCCTGGGGGTCTATAAGGTATGTACAGAAAGGGTGATAGCATAAACTGCATTTTAATTTGTATTTCACTAAAAAGAAAATGACTGTGGATTGTCTGTTTAGTATAAATATAATGATACATATCCCTTTAACTTTAAATAATTTTTTATTTATTAAAATTTATTTAAGGCTGAAAGGATTAGAATTGCTTTTTAGTCTTCAACGGGAAAGTGAATGCAAAATAGATATTTTGGTTAAAAAACACTAGACAAGTTTATTCTAAAATAAGATGAATAGCTGACATTTATATATTTTTTTTATGTTCTATTTTAATAAAATTTCGGGATAAAAAATTTTACATAATCAGTCCAAAGATCACATAGTAAGGCCTTGAGGGTTGAAACGACCCCCCATAGTCTGGGGATCAGGGGTGTAAGTTATACTCCTGGGGCATTTAAAAGTGTTATGATAAATTTGGGTCTTAGAACTGTAGGGGCAACTAATATGATCGGACCTGTCTAATTCTAGTTCCCTTTTAAGAGTCACAATTAATGTAGGGCAACTAAACCCCCCCCTAACAAACCATTGTCCCCAAAAGCATCCAATAAAAACATTGAGATAGCCATTTAGTTTATAATAGTTCAGAGCATATAAAAGTTACTTGAAGGTGGACACAACCCTTCAGAGCCTAGGTGCAAGGGTGGTAAGTTATACTCCCGGCATACAAGGAATATGTTTAATTATATATATACTAAACTGACAATCCACATTCATTTTCCTTTAAGTGAAATGCAAATTAAAATGCAGTTTAAGCGATTACCTTTTCTGTATATACCTTATGTGCCCCCAGAGCATAACTTACAAACCTTGCCCTTAAGGCATATAAGGTTCTTATGGAACGAATGATCGAATAAACTTCTGATCGGATGGGGCTCATTCGATTGGAAGTTGGAAGATCTAGTGCCCTTCTTAAGAGTCAAAATTGAAAAGAGAACAACCCGCCTCCTCCCACAATCTTATCATTTCCCAAAACACATCCAATCAAAATTTTTTGATAACTATTTTGATCTACATTTTTAAAAGTTCCAGTAATTTTGATTTTGGGAATAAGGTTAAGTTGTGGGGGATTTTGAACTAGCCAGAAGGCGTTATATGTATACTTTCAATAGTTTATTATGTATACTAGGACCACTACAGTTAATGTAACTAATGACGCTAAAGGTATTACGATGAAACTCTTTAGGGAACGTTTAGGATTTTCAATTAAAGGGAAAAAATGTATGCAAGCAGGTTTTCAAAAGGTCATATTAGCAATATAATAGGCAGCACCCCTCTAGAATAGCAAGAAATATCATTAAAGATTTTAAAGTAGCTAATTAAATCAAAAATTAAAAGTTTTGGTGCCCTTTTTAAGAGTAAAAAGAGAGTGGTGGGCAAGAAGACCATCTCTTAAGCCCATCCATTTTCCAAACGCATTCAGTGAAAACTTTGACAGTAAGTTTGTTCAGCATAGTAGATTGGTCCAGCAACTATGTCTTTAGGGATATTAGGTATGTCAACCCCCCACAATTATGCAAATGTCCATTATACTTTAAAACTAAATGCTACTTTAAAAATAAATCACAAGGCATTGCGTTTTATGATTACCAAAATAACACCTCAACAAAATATCGAGAAAAACTGGGCTAAGTAAGTTGAAACTTTTGGGGATACTACTATTACTACTTCTGCTCTTACAATTTAAACAAATAAAAAGTTTCTCCAACATACGAATAGCCACCCAAACTATGCATTCTCATAGAAAAAAATGGAAAGATATAAAATATTATTTCTTCCATGAAAAAGACTATGTAAGTAAAAAACGAACATGAATTAATTTAAAAACTTTTTCCCCAAAACGTGTTTATCGTAGACAAGTAAAGAGCTTCGTTAAGCCAAGAATGAGCAGAAATAAAGTCAAATAATATTCCAAGCATAAAACTACAAAAAATAACTATCAATTTATAAAATAAACTAAAACGGTACAGAAGTTACAATAAACTTCCGAGTCAAACTGAGAAATAGCAAAAATTAACATGAGTAAGGCTGATAACCTCAAGACCAGAACCCTGGGTGTAGGCAGCATCTTGTCTAGGGGGGGGGGGTCTTTTATCAACTGCTTTTCCAACCATCTGCTTTTTCACCATATCTAATGTAAATTTGAAGGTCTAGGGGGGGGGGAGAGGGGGCAGCGGCCCCCTGTCCCCCCCCCCCCCGTCCCTACGCCCATAACCAGAACATAACTTGCACTTTACTGAAAACAAAATATGTTTGAAATGTTTTCACTTTTTTTACTTTCATAAATAAAAAATTATCCAAACCTTAAGGAATAAATATATATATATATATATATATATATATATATATATATATATATATATATATATATATATATATATATATATATATATATATATATATATATATATATATATATATATATATATATATATATATATAATATAAATATATATACTGTCAATTAAACCGACAATCCACGGTCATTTGTTGTTTTTTTTTTCAGTAAAAAAAAAAATGTGTTCTGATCTTGAGAAGACATGGGGGTTATCTGCTCTACTAAGGAACCCGAACCCCCAGGATACGGCCTTGATCAAAGCCTGGGTATAGGTAGATTCCAATCTGGTAGTCTTCCTAGATACTGCCTTGATTAGAGACTTATTATAGGTAAATTTAATAAAGCACTATTTTTTAAATAGTGATCCAGTACGATTGATCTTGAAACCCTTCTAAGAATTCGCATTCAGGATTAATAACTGTCATTGATGCTTGCATTAACAGCTATCTAGAAAAATATTTTTTTTAGTAATTTCATGTGAGCATGAAACATTGATATGACTTTTGTCTTATTTCTCGTGCACTACAGGGGCATGAGAAATATATCGCTTACAACTGTTTAAGAGTTCATTTAAAAACTATTTGATGCACTTCTCCTTTAAGACACCATAAAATCTCATAAGCACTTTATGCATTAATGCTGGTGTAGCCAATAGAGTGGGAAGCTTATGAAATTTATCCAAAGCCCTTAGTAAAATGTTTAAATCCTGTCAAGAGTCCTCATTCTCCAAGTAGCTTTAACAGTCAACATTTGAATGATATTTAGAAAAATATAAAAAGCAAAAAAAAAGAAGAAAGAGATTCAGAGCAGATACAATTGATGCCATTTTTATATTATTTTTTTAACAGCAATTTCTTGTAACATTTTTCAGGAAAAAATTCGGAAAAAGAGCATGAAACCAGATGAGTATTCTTTTTGTTATTTTTATTGCTAAAGGAGCAGTGAAATATAGCAGAGCCCTGAAATGGATGATTAGAACCACGAGTCCCGGGAATTCTGATTTTTTGGTTTCGTTGCACCCATTTTGTATTTTGATTTGTTTCTGCATCTTCTTCTTGCTGTTAATCCTATAACTAATGCATTTAGGTTAGCTTTGAGAAATACAACAAACTAAATCCATTCCAAATATAGTTGTAAATATGACAAAATCGACAACTCTTATGATAAGTTGAAAATTACAACAAAATCCTACATTAGAAAATTTCAAATGAAAGTAAAGAGTATTGATTTAAAATAAAAGCAAGCAGAAATCCATTAAAGGGATACTTGAGATGGTACCACATCTTCCCAAGGAGTAGGAAAATTTTAATTTTATCTTAATACACAAATGTGCAAGAAAATACAAAAAAAACATACCACCGTCCACATTAATATTTGGCTCCAATTTCAGAGGCTGGCAATCAGATTCAGACTTGGCAGATGCTTCTGTGGAAAAACTTTTCTCTTGCAAAACTCCTTCTTTCGGCAACAAAAAACGATCTTTACTTTCAAACTCATTTTCAGTATCATTTGGTAGTGGTTCTTTAAGCTCTAAATAAATTTTCTATCTGATTTACTTGAATTTTTTGTAACAAAAATATAGTGATATTTAAAAAGGCTAAAAAAAAAACATTTTTCTTTTCTAAGATAAAAATTTCTAAAAAGCATATAAAAAAAATTATTCAGATGTAAAATGATTAAAAAAGAAAAGAAAAAAATCTATCTTGCAAGATTGCCAGACTGTATTTGCATTCATCATAGTAGAATTTAACAGTATATGATAACTGTTAATAACTATAAGTAAAGCAAAAACAAACTCTTGCCAATAATGAATAAAACAAACAAAAACAAAAGTTTGGAGACAAATATGTTCCAAAACCTCATATGCTTAGCCTTCATAGAATCAAAAAGGTTTAGGGCAAAACCCGAGAGGAATATTCTTCCAACAGCCTCAGGTAGCTATTTGGGTGATTAACTATTTAATTTAGCTATTTCGACGTTTTGGCAAGCAAAACAATTTTTAAATTCAGAGCCCCTTTCCTCTTTTTTCCAGATTGAAAAGGAGAATCCCAATCTAGGTGAATTGTAAAGAAGATTAAAGTACTAGAGAAATGGAATGAAGAAGGGGGCTAATTAGATTCCCTGTCGTATATTTAACAAACTGAAATCGGAAACACCAAATTAAAAAAAATTGTATAGCACGGGTTAAATTATTTTGGAAACAGCCAAACGCGGGAGGACATATCTGTAACTATTAATTTCACTGGAAGAAAAAATTTAGTTATGAAAAAAGTACGAACTCCAATCAACAAATAAATAAACAAGTTAAATTAAAAGATCAACAGATTAATATAACACAAGATTGATTTAAACTACGAATACTCCCTTACAGAGAAGACTTTTTCTATTAAATGTAGATTAAGCTTTATCAGGTAATTATTATTATCTACTCTACCTCGATATTTGGAAATAAAAAGCGGGGAGTTTTGGAGAGGGGTAAAACTTGATAAACGAGATTTAAATATAGGAAAGATAGGATAGTATTGCCACAGGAAGCTAATGAGACCCCAAGAAGAAGTCCTAGACATGCTGTTTAATATTTATGCATTCATTGAAATCATTTCCACACTGTTAGTTTTTCGTCAATACCCGCTTCTCTTAAAAGATGTATTCTTACACTTTAGAACACAATATAAAAACCTCACTGGTAACGTTATGTTTTTTATTTTATTACCAGAATTGTGTTAAAAATCCTTGAGAAATACACAATTTTTTGAATCAAGGAAACCAAAGTAAGCAATTTTATTGTTTTTAACTTATGCCAGGATATATTATTTTCTAATAAGGTAGAAACGGAGATAATTTTACATGATGACAAAAGTAAAAAAAAAATCATGCTATGTTTTACTGCTTGTTATTTATATAATTTTAATGTGTACATAATATTATTTGATATATATAGCCTATATAGGTATATAATATATTTCAGATGCAGTAATTCTGAAAAAATCCTGGGTTTACCGTTTAGTGATACAATGACATAAACATAAAGCAGATTATGCTTTGTTAAGGGTATATTTATTAGTATCTGTTGCACGTTGAACCTTGAAAATAAAGAGAAAAGGAGTTTGGGAGAGGGATTATTCTTAATGATTTTTGACTGTCCTTTAGAAACATATATTTCAGAGGTATTATCCTCTCAAATTTTTAGGGGGTAACACCTCAAGGTGGATGTATTTATCCTCTTACCATAATTCGGTATTTTTGACAATGTTAGCTTTAGCACCCTCTTACATATTGAATTTTATTTTTATCAGGATTATTGCATGTTTTATCAGGATCACGCCCCTTATTGTGATTCTTGAGCCTGGACCCCTCTTACTACTTGATAAATATTGACAATTCATACCTAGTACAACTCATGATAATTATGAAAGATGAAAGGAATTGTTCTGAATATCAGATGGATGTCGTAAACCTGTATAAAAATTAAAAATATCCTAAAAAGTTAAACATACTAAGCATCCATATACCAAAATTAAACATCCCAGTTAAACATCAGTCTTAGCCAAACAACCTAACATATACATTTTGAAATCTTTCAATGTTTAAAACTTGATTTTTAATATCTAAATTTTGATATTTGAAGATTCACAATGAATATCTAAAAGATAGTCTGAGGCATTTAATATTTGCATTTCTCTGAAATTCTTGCAAATCAAAAACTTCGTAATTTTGAATATTTCAGGGCAATTAAGATTTAACGGTAGGGATACACAGCTCCTCTAAAAACTAAATCAATATTTCTTCTTTATTTATACTCCCCTAATTTTAAAACAGCAAAAAAGCACGAAAGTGTCAAAACGAATAATCAAATTCATGGAACTCCATATAATACTAATTACCTTGTTTAACAGCGGTGACATCAAAAAGGATAAGTGCATTCATGTTTCATCAGTTGAAGTAAACAGTCTGCTACTCCTTAGAAATCTGAGGAATGTATCTTCAATACAGAGGAAGGAGAACAAAGTCTAGAAAATAGATGGGACGTACAAGAAAAACATATACGATAATTAAAGACTCATTTGTAGTCATTTCTAAATGCATACTAATAATCTGCAATAAAGATAGTTGTGGGTTAAACAGACTTTTGTTGGTCTTCCCAGAACCCTACATTGCAGATCTTTAGTTCCAAGAAAGTTTGCATTCTGAAAATGATTAATGAATTTCTTTTTGTGGTAAAAAGATACTAATATTTTCTTGTGTTAAAAAATGATCTACATAGGTCAAAACTTCATGTAAATTTTTTTTATAACACAGCAACTTCTTTGTATTTTTTTTTTTTTTTTTTTTTTAATTAGATAATGAAAAAAAACAAGCAAATGAACCAAATAAAATTAAATAAATAGACCTTACAAAATAAAGTATCATAAAAAGTGTAATACGAAAATAATCTGTATAGACAAGAACCATATCTAAAATGCATTTCAAATGAAAATATATCTGCCACTTCGTTCTGCCACTATACTTTAATCAGCTCATATTTGTTTTATATTTCTTTTCATTTTTTAGTTTTAAATGACAGTCAGAGTTCTTTCCCTCTAAAACACCACAATAAAAACCATATAAAATTTCGATTTTATAAATGTGATTGATTTAATATATTGGGTGACAAACACTTTTATCTTCATACTTTATGGTGTAATCAGAAGATTTCACGTACGAAAACCCACCCCCATATTAAGGTCATTTAATAAAAGAAACAGTGTGTGACAATTTTGCGAACCTACCAACATTTCCTGTGGATCTTATGAAAGTCATCTTAGAGACAAGGGTGACATATATAAACAAACTCCTTATTCTGATTGAAAGGGAGATTAATCCCTAAAACTGAATTAAAATACTTTTTTTTAAAATTTGGGCTGACTAGGTAGTCTCTAGACCATTCATGTCATGTAAAAATTTCATAAACCCCAGAAATAAAAACAAGGTAGACATAGTAGCTTGATAGCACCTTCCCATGTTATGCTTCACATTGTTGTACATTATAGTACGGCATCACATAGTATATCACAAGTATAGTACATTATTGAAACTTTGCCATTAACTAGGCTCACCTATTTATTTGATGATAAGGTTTCGAAGGCGGTATATTTGTATAAATATTAATGTGGGACTTATTAGGAAATGTAATGGACCCCTGTTTTTCAAGATTTTATATTAAAAATGAGGATGGATTAACTAAAAAAAAACATCTGTTCAAAGTAAAGAAATAAGTAAAAACCTCAAACGTGCAACTGTTTTAAAGTTACTTAATAATTTTTAACCCAAGTATAAGGGGGTAACAGCCCCCCTTACCCCCTCAACGACTGATTGTCACAAGCCAAAAAAAATTAATTAAAAAATTCCTAAATTTCTCACTACGGCCATAATTCAAACCTCTTTAATAAGTTATGTAAACTTAAAAAGAACAAAAACAACCTTCTTTTAATTCATCTCAGTCGAAGTAAAAACGACGAAAGATTAGCGCTAAAATCCAGGTCTTGTTCTGTAAGAACTATCATCTACTAAAACTGAGAATTTCGCTGCCTATGAATGGCATATGACTTTCTAATTGCTAGATGGAAGTCAGCAGTACGGACTTTGAGGACATTACGCAATGTGTCTTTTATGCTTAACTCTTGTTTATTGGATACTAGCTAAAGTTTTTATAGGCAGTACCTACGGTAAGACACGTTCTTACAAGAGGAACATCTTTAAACCTAAACTTTAGAATCTCCATACTAAAACCACTTCTCTCTAAGCAACCAGAGTGTCTTAAGTAGTGCTTCACAGGGCCAAAAAATTATTTCTAGCAACATGTTTTTATGCATCATAGCGTCAAAAAAACACCATATTAATCGTGATTACAAAGAAGATTGAAGGATTTAAGATTCAAAATATTTTGATAATTATTCCTATAAGTCTCAACTATATCTTCTTTATTAAGTTTAGACAATCGATAAAGATTTAATGTCTTTTGTTTTCAGTAAAGCCCAACTGACACGCTGGCCTTTAGAAGGACCAGGGGGCGGTACTTTTGTCCTTTTCGTATTAAATTAAATTCTATTAAGCTTGAAGTGATTAGTTACTGTAGTTTATGTTCGTTTTTGGTCACTTTTATCGATTAAAGATCATTTATGTTCACATTTGATTTAATTTCTTCTCGTATTTATTTTTATATAGATTTTTTAAAAATTTAGTAAAAGAATCTCTAAAACTCAAAATTCTTTTACAAGCAATGAAATCAATACATTTTTTCAAAACTATTTTAAATATCTAAAAAAAAATCAAGAAATCTCTGGTTTCATCAAAACATTTGTTTTTAAGAATCATTCAAATATATCGAAATACTCTATAATATAGTGACAGGCCCGAATTGAAAGAGTCTATACACCAACTAAAACATTTTGATCATTTATTTGACCCAATTGTGTTAAAATCTCACTGAAGAAATGAATCATATTTTTATTTTTCAATATTTGTAAACTTAATTTAAAAAAAAATAAAAATTAAATATACTAATTAAAATATATAAAAAAAAACACGTTCTCAGCATATTCAATGGAATTAATTAACATATAATATTATTTTTTTTTACACAGGATCATACTTTATACTTTTGGTTAATTTCACAGTAAACAGCAAGTAGTCAAATAATCCGAAAAACAAGATCAACCCTGACCATGCATAAAATAGACTCATACAACTCACCTTGAGATTTTCACTATAATATAATTTAAAGCGTGAATTAAATATATTAAATAAAACTTTCTCATATTTCTCATTAATTTTTTTAGATTTTCAAAAAATATATATTTATAATTTTGGTTAATTTTAAAGTAAACTTAAAATAGTCAAATATAACACAACAAAAAATCAACACTGACAATACAGAATATATTTTTAAGACTAACACTTGAGTTTTTTCACTATAATATAAATTACATCTTGAAGTAAAAATATTCTCACATACAAATAACATAGTAAATCGGTTTTTAACACTTATTATTTCTAAATGGATCGTGATCTAAATGTTACTTATATTTTTCATATTCGAAAGGTTCTTCTCCAAATAGAGATTAATCATGATAAGCTACAGCGGATTTTAAAAGGATTCTTTATTGATTGTTAACAACATCTACAGGTTTTTTTCTCCATGAATATTTTTTTGATTATATTTTAAATTTGCACTATAAGTAAAATATTTATTAAATACGTCACACTAGAAAGGTTTTTCTCCAGAATTAGTTCTTTGATGTTTATTTAAATACGAACTAGAATTAAAGTATTTCTTACACACGTCACACTCCAAAGGATTTTCTCCAGAATGAGTTCTTTGATGTACATTTAAATAGGAACTAGAAGTAAAACATTTCTTACA